>NW_009594067.1:87841-89373 GCF_000690535.1 Cariama cristata | reverse complement strand
AGGTGCTGAAATCCTTAGTATTATAATTTTTTTATGAATAAGTTGCATAAATTCTGAACCCTAGCACCATATGATTATTAGTTCTTTTATCACAGAAATAGGTAATCAGTTATGATCAGTCTTCAAGGACCACTTTTATTCACTTTGATCTTTTTGCTAATTGTTCGCTACTGAATAGTTTCACTAATCGTTGTTGAATGTGTACAAAGTTTTTTTCATGCTTGTTTTCCTTGAGGAATCCATTTCTTTCCCACAGTATTCTTGTTACTGGGAATCCATTCTCTAATATTCTGCTTAATTTTTTCCTTTCATACCCACAAGCTATTAATCCTTCTTCCTATGTTCATACATCCTTCCTCTTTTTGTTATATTGTCAGCTTGAATGTATTTATAGACTACAATCATGATTTTTCTTTTTGTGGATTATAAATTTAAGTTTTTCACACTTGGTTCATTTTTCCTGTTCTCCTCACTCAATAACATTTTTTTTCCTGCTCTTCATATTTTCTCATGTTTTTCTGTGTCCTCCTTACACTGAAGAGCCAAGAATATGAGATTTATGAAGCAAGAGTGAACAAGGAAAAATACACACACAGTTATAGTTATGAAGACACACCTTCTGTCAGCGAGGACCTAAAAATCTATTCTTTTTGTCAAAGTCATATGATTATGTACCTACTCTGTATTAGAAATAAAATCTGCTGCGTGCCTCGGCTAGAGACATGTTCTCCCCCCATTTTCTGTCTCTTGTCATCAGATGTCCCATTTCCTGGATTAGGGACTGATAATCATTAGGCTGTTATATCATGAGTTGAGGGTTGCCACCAAATCCACAGTTACTTTCTCCTTCCTGCCATATTTTTTAGTAAAAGTGGCTGAACTGCTGTAGTTTGTGCTGAGCTCTTGGGTATTTACACCCTGCACACTCCCATAGGACCAGGCACTTCATGGGATTTAGGCACCTGGTTTGCAAGTCTGAGATGGGCTGGGCCAAGAGAGAGACCACCTGCTCACCTCTGCAAAGATTATTGTGGCACTCAGTATATATTACAGTAGAAATTCAGCCATCTGGGTAATTTTATTCAAGAAGGTGTAGGCACTTTCAGACTCACTCTTTTTTTTTGTATGATGCTTTTAGATTTAGGGTAAAACTGAATCTAGTCTTTTAGATGCCCAATACTCACTTCCACCACACATCAAAACTTTAGGTGTGTCTGTCTCAGGTGTCAATATAGTCAAAAGTAGACTAGCATCTCGAGCTGCCAGAATGACTACCTAAATTCCTTACAAAGTAAGTGGTGACAGGCCTGCAGTGTTGGTATGGATGCTTTAGCCTGTGTAATGTGAGTGTTTTCTCACTCTTGGTTATACATCTGACTTGGCCAGCTGCAGAAGGCAGTGCAGGTTGCTTAAGCTATTTGTCTGCTTCTTATGCATGGTATTTATGAACCCAGTAACAAATATTCATCACTTCCTGGCTACCTTCTTTGCATTGCCACCTTTTCTTTGCCATATAGCTTCATCAGGAGGCA
>NW_009594067.1:72698-87810 GCF_000690535.1 Cariama cristata | reverse complement strand
TGTTCAGGATCCCTCCCTGCCAGGGGAGGTTCAGGCTCAACATTAGAAAGAACTTCTTCACTGTCAGAGTCATTAAGCATTGGAACAGGCTCCCCAGGGAGGTGATGGAGTCACCATCCCTGGAGGTGTTCAGAAAACATTTAGATGTGGCACTTCAAGACATGGTTTAGTGGGCATGGTGGCATCAGGTATATGGTTGGACTTGATGATCTTTGAGGTCTCTTCCAACCATAATGATTCTATGATTCTGTACCACTGAATGGCCCTGCTCCACGCAGGGCACTGTTGGAGAACACCAAAGGCTGTACGCAGCTTAGAATGAATATTCGCTCTTTCCTGGATCAGTGCTTAACCACTAAGCTGTTAAACAAGAGATAAGCTCCAAATCCAAGTTTTTTAATGGAATTTAAACAGAATTCATGTCTGTCTGCCTGATTCTGGATCATAACGGAGCCTTTGGTAAGAAATGTTCATATCCCCTGCCTTTTGAGGCAATTTTGGTCATGCACAGATGAGTAAACAGGGTAAGACAACCTGGTTACTTTAACTACCTTCAGAATTAGTCTGCTGGAAAGCAGATTTGTTGGAACTTGGTTTGGGGACCACATTTGGTTTTAGGCAAAAAAATCTCGCCTTTGCTGCCAAGGCAGCAAAGTGGCATCCTAAGCATTTTTCCTGGAAACTCCTCAAACATCTCTGTATCCACAGATTTTACTCTCTCCCACCACACACTGACAGAGTAAAAGAGCAGTGCAAGGGCTCACCCCACAGTTTTGAGAAAGCTGCATTGGCTCCTACAGTCTTCGGACAACTGACTATAAACACAGCAAAAGAATACCAATTTTATTGTCTTGAAATCCTTAGAATACTAAGCAAGGTCTGCTTAATTTAGAAAAAAAGAAAATTATTTACAATTGTGTGAAGATGTACTATGACAAATGTTTCAAAAATCTAGAAACTTTGGGCAAAATACTCAGCCTGTTGTTAAGGCTGCTCTGCTCTATTTTGTTTTAAAAAGTCCTTTGCAAGACATCTTGTTTGGCAAATGGAGACTGTCTTGTGTGTGACATTCTTGTACACTTTTTTAAGCAGCAGGGATCTCTGGCTGTCAGAATGGTCTATAGGCATAAGTGTTTTTCACTAAGGGCACTGGCATTATTCCAGCCATCTGTTCTAGAATAAATTCCATCCAGTATGACTTTTTAAAATCGGTATGTTTTTTGCTGTTTTGGTTGTGTTTGACTGAATATTTATTTGAAAACTGTCCATCACTAAGTATTGGCCAATCAGCACAAGCTACCATTCTCCTCAGGAAAACCACATCTGATTCAGGTTTTGCGCTGGAGTAGATGTAAAAATGAAGTTTAATAATGAACTTCTACAGAATCAGAATTGTATTCAGAATGTATTGTTATGGAGGAAGTAAGAAGAGGGAAACTGCAAGACAAGCAATCCAAAACCAATTTAATAATCCCAATGGCTTAGTACAAGCTCATTCAAATGACAGAGCATCTTTTACGGGATATAAATTAATATTGTACCTGAAATTTTGAATTCTGCGGTGCAAACCTTGTCTTGATCTGCTAAGTATAGCTTTCTGAAGCATAAAGCTGTTTCCATAAAGTGTCCTTGAAAAGTCACTCAGAAAAATTTCCCGTCTTAACAACAGAACGTGCAGAAAAAAATTTTAAAAGAAAGCAAAGAAAGAACTTCTCAATGGAAACTAAGGCTGATGGAGGGAAATGAGTTTGGCACAAGGATTGTTTATATAGAGTGGCAAGGGGAGGAGAAATGAAATTGGAGTGATATAGCTTGGCAAGTGCTTGTCTCTCCCAGACTCTGAATAAGAGGTATTTGCCTCTAGAAGACAGGTTTAAAAACCCTGCTGACATTCTTTAATATTTCTTAAAGCGATATCATCCTCCTTGCACAACAGTTACAGTCTCAGAAGAAAACTTGTACATAAGTCGTTTTCAGTTCTCTGATGGAACTTCTGTAAGTAGCTTATATATATAAATATAATGTAATGGATTGGATTTGCTCAATGCTACCTAAAACTCACTCACATTTACTTCATACATGCATTTCCTATATTTCTTAATTGCTTACATTATTTTTCCTAATACATGATTTTCCCTAAAATAGTACTGTAAGTTTTGCAAAGTAATGTCTAGGCAAAGAGGAAAGACACTGAATTAGTGGCATCATTGAGGGCAAGTCTGCAAGACTGCAAGGGAATTTAATAGCTATCGGTTTTACTCTGATCTCCTTGATGCTCACAGTATACGTGCAGCCTTCAGTGCATATGTGACTCAGAACAGCCACAGGGTAATCTCGCCTTTTCTTCAGGTCGTCGCTGGGAGCACTGGGAGAGGGGACATACAGAGTGTATATGAAGAATGAGGGTTATCATTAGTATCTGGACATATTGCTGGACAATGAACAGGTCATAAAGGACAGGACAAGGAGCAAGGCTATTGCGGCAGTGGAGGTTTAAGGATAGTGGTTTAGATGACCTGCCCATCACTACAGTTGGTCAGATTTAATGTCTACATATCAGTCCCTTTGCTCCAGGTCAGAGAAGTCATATTGAAACTCCTGAGTTTCACTGGGACAGCAGTGTGTCACAAAGAAACCTGGGCTGTAAGTGGCAGTGCAGCAAGGGCTCAAGGATATATCAATTCATCTTCTGTGCTTGCTAAAGCAGTGGGTTAGACCTGCTTCAGAAAACTCCAAGACAGGGATGTTTTGGTTATCCTTTTTCAAACCTGTGCAGTAAAACAAAGTAGGTCTTAGGGACTAGGCAACTGTTTCTGAAATGCTTGACTGAGGGTTTACCCAAAGATTCAGTGACCCCAAAGTACAATTACACAATGACCTTATTTCAACAAAGATTATTAAAAAGTTGACATTTTTACTTTATAAAAAGTGTATACCAGAGAAAAAAAACATAAGCTTTCCCTTTTTTTTTCCCCCCTAAGTCCTGTATCTGTTGATCACAGGAAGAATTCAGAATTGAAAACTGTTTTTACGATGTGTCATTCCAAACCATTAATTGTTTTTTTCACTGTGAGGTATTTTCTTCATCAGTGAAGGGGAAAAAAAGTTTTAAAAAAATCTGTTCTTGTCACAAGAAGAGCAAGACAACAGGCTTTCTTCTGTTCCCTTTTCAGATGTTAGGTTAATTTTGTTGCTCCATTTTCAGGAAGAGCAGAGACAATAACACCCACAGTATGAGAATTACAATTATCCTCATTCTTGCAGTTCTGCAAGTTGTTAGAGCAATCTGCATCCAGAGAAATAAACTATAAAACCTATTCAGAAAATCTTTTTTTCCAAAGGAGCTATTTCAAATCTAGAAACTTCAGTCTGTAAAGAAAAGCACCACAAAATTATCTAATTGCTATGCCGCAGATTTCTTTTTATCTCAGCTCTTTCATCAGTTTGTGAGTTTGCTTTTTTGGTTTGTTTTGTAACAGTACCATTTTCAATCTCTTCATGTCTTTTCTCCTTGAAGAGTAATACTCATCCACAGTTTGACCTTTTGCCAAAGAGCTTTGTAGTCTATAAACCTTTTTCTCTCCCTCCTACTTTCTCCAGAGTGATAGCTCTCTGGGAAATGTATTACTTCCTTCACAGGCTATCAGGACTAATCTAGTCAGGGACCCTCACTCCTTACCAAGACATGGGGAAGGTGCTGCAGGCATTTAAACTGGAATGTGCTTCACCCTATTGACAGTTTCTTGGTTTGGCACGTGGGAATGATCATTGATTTATCTCATTCAGTGTTCTGCCTCTGGCAGTGGCTTTATAACACACGATGCCAAAAAGGAGATCATACACATGGCACCTGAACAATTGGGTTACTCTGAGTGAAGTAGGATGAATTGTTTCTTTCGACTTGAACGTGAATATTTTTTTCAGTCATTTTCTTAACTGGTGTGTCTATGATGATTTATCTCATTCAGTGTTCTGCCTCTGGCAGTGGCTTTATAACACACGATGCCAAAAAGGAGATCATACACATGGCACCTGAACAATTGGGTTACTCTGAGTGAAGTAGGATGAATTGTTTCTTTCGACTTGAATGTGAATTTTTTTTCAGTCATTTTCTTAACTGGTATGTCTATGACTGCAGCATGCCTGAGAGTCCCTTATCTGGAGTTCCGTTGTCTGAAACAGAAAAGATGAAGAGCTGACCCTATGTGGTGCAACGTAGGGTATTCTGGAGAAACCAGATATGAGATACAGGGTGAGGTTCAAACAGAGCCCGTCCTCCATGCAAGGCGCAGGGAGTGGGGAGCGCCCTTGTCAGAGTCCTTTGCGATCACAGCATCAGTATGAAAACCACTTTTGGTCAAGTAGGTTGGAAAGATCACCAGTGCCTAGTATTGTGTTAAAATTCAGTGCAGTAGGAGAGATTTAAAAAAGGGCATGTCCAGATCCCTCTTTCTTTGGGATATGTTTAAAGATACAAGGCTTCACCTGTAATAAAATATCTGACCAGAAAAAAAAATACTGTTAGCTGTTAGCGTGTCTGTGTTTGAAAACATTTCATGATTTCATACAGCTGCACTTAAAAAGATGTCCAAAACCAGACTAATAATTCGCGAGCATTGCACAGAGTAATCACGTATGGATTTTTCTGATTACAAATTGAAGGTTGTTTTATGTTTACATACAAGTCAGATTTTGATTTTTGGCTTTTTTTCTGTTATTTAATTTTGTCATTTGGGGCCTTTAGGAGATAACATGGCATCATGTTTTCAAATGTCAGAGCTAGAGGTATTTTTTTTCATCTGGAGTAGGTTTGTTTTTTTTTTCGGGGGTGGGGAGAGATGGGCTTAGGATTTGACTAATTAAAAGTGATTTGTTTTCATGATCTGGATGAAGTGTTTTTGCCAGATGCCTAAGATACCTCTGAGATTCAGGCAGAATTTTGTCGCATCATCCAGGAAATCCTTATCAAAACACAGCATGGATCTCTGGCGGCACTGGGTGTATGGTTTGATAAGTGAGTCCTATTTTCTTGTCTGCACACCAGTCCTTTGTAGCAGAGGGCATTTATTAAGGAAACAGATGGGGAAACATCAGTTATCTTTTGTGCCTTCTGTTTTCTATAAAGGCCAGCAAGACAAGGCAAGCTCAACCAAAATAATTGAAGGCTTCGTAGAATAAGTCAGGTAAGTCAGGGGAGAATAGATTCACTAGAGCACCAGTGGCAGTGTGGTTCCTGATGAAACAAAGTGGTTTTTCATGTAGGTTAGTAAAACAGCTCAAATTTTGAAAAGCCATAGACCTAATTTTTCAAAGAGATTTTGATCAATGAAATTACTTTATACTAATACAGGCTGTTCTGCTTAGTATACATGTAACTGGTAAAGATCAATTCTGAACAAAGTTTATTTAAAAATTGAGAGCCTCAGAGGTGATGAACCACCACCTGCAGTTTTTATGGACTTCTGCACAAATGGTCAATAATTATAAAAATTCAAAGTATGTTATCTTTCTCAGAATCATAATTATTAGGAGAAATGTTTTTGGACCAATAAATAGCTTCTGTAGCAGTAACTCAGGTGATGAAAAAGCTTGTGGGTCAAGACAAAGGCAGGGAGATCACTCACCAATTACTGTCACAGAGAAAACACTCGACTTGGGGGTAAATTAAATTAATTTATTGCCAATTAAAATGGATTTGGATGGTGAGAAACAAAACCTAAACCCTTCTCCCCCCATACTCTTTTTCCCAGGCTCAACTTCACCCCTTCGTTCCCAACTCCTCTGCCTCCCCACCCCGAGTGATGCAGGGGGATGGGGAATGGGCGCTTGGGGTCAGTCCATGACAGCTCCTCTCCTCCGCTCCTTCCTCCTCATGCTCTTCCCCTGCTCCAGCCTGGTCTCTCCAGGGACTGCAGGGGGATGGAGCTCCCCCTCTTCCCCTCATCCTGGGGCTCACAGGGCTGTTTCTCACACTTTTTTCCCCTCACTTATTGCTCCCAGGCACTGTTTTGCTGGCGGTTTGCCCTTCCTTACCCCGGCTTTGCCTGAGGC
This sequence comes from Cariama cristata, assembly GCF_000690535.1. NCBI lineage: Eukaryota > Metazoa > Chordata > Aves > Cariamiformes > Cariamidae > Cariama > Cariama cristata. Next base: position 81,759 of record NW_009594067.1, on the reverse strand, counting down.
ACCACCATGGTGGCTGTGGGCTGGGCTGTGCCCTGTGGGGGGGTCGGCTGGAACCGGCTGTGTCCGGCACGGGGCAGCCCCGGCCTCTCCTCACAGAAGCCGCCCCGCAGCCCCCACCAGTGCCTGGGCACCTGCACTCAGCACAGGTTTACAAGTAAAATGTGTGTTAATTAACAATACTGGAATGAAAACGGTATGAGATAGAGACGATTTCTTTCATCTGAGTTTTGTTCGTGGTTGGGCTTCATACTTCTGATAACTATGAGGTTTTTACTTTTCTTCGCTAGTGATGAATTTCTTAATTTGTAGTGTTGAATTAAGTAAATAAAAAGATAATCACCAAAACCTGAGGTGATTTCTCATCAAAATCCTCCTGATAAAAATGTCAGGAAAGGTGAATAGTACAATTTAGCATGACTTCTCTCTATTTTTTGAGACAATCTCCAGTATATGCATGCATGGAATTACAACAGTTTAGTTGGATTTAGTAGTCAAATGCTGCCCTAGCAGATATTGCAGAATCCCACAGACTTGTGTTAGGTAATAGCCCATAAAACAGGGTCTGGAAGGACAATGCGGGGTTCCTCAGCTGTACATACTGCCAACAGTGACATGGAGAAACAGCACAAGTTAAGAACCACAATGAGAATGAAAAATATCACATTAACATACACCGTAACTCTTTCTTTTTAATAATTTCTTTAACATTATCTCAAATGTTTGTGCAAAAAAATTTGATGATAGTTTTCTACAGTATCTGTATATTGGTTCATATTAATTTGACTGTGTTGAGATACCTGATGATGTTATCCCTCAGACAATATTACTAGGTTGCCTGCTACGATAGTCATAATATCTAGATACAAGTAGAATTATTTTTCACATTGCCTACATTAGTGACCCAAATGATTAAAAAACACAGAGAAGTCCGTATTAGATATGTACATAAGTAACCTTTTTTTGCATGTACCAAGTGTCAACCTAGTTCAGCTTACATTCATGTTTGCTGGCTTTAAATAAATGGAAAAGAAGGTTGATTCCCTACCTTATTACTTTTTATGTCCAGATCTCTGTCTTTTTTAATCATTACCTGTTTGCCATTGATATCACTGTTGGTTTCCAAGGCAGTGAAATTGTTGTATCATAGCTACAATAATGCACTTAATCAATAGACTTCTAATACCAACTGGCTGTGCACTGCCTGCATTTTCTGTTATCTCTAGTCATTTCGCTTTGTGGATTCACAACAAGAGGAAAGTGCTGTAATCATGGTTTAGAGGTCTCTTGAAATAATTTTTTTTTTAAATTTTTATTGTTTCTTCTTCTAAGAATATATGTCTTGTGTAGCATAGTGTAATTGTAGAAGGTCAAGGAGCCTAGAACTCATAGCTACCTGCATCTCAAGGAGACTATGCAAAGCCCTAGCTAGATGATACAGGGAGGAAACTGCCTGATCCAACCTGTTTGCCACTATCATTGGCATAGAAATAAATGGCTCATTCATGTTCTGTGACCCACAGCAAATAGATTGCTAGTTTAGGTATAGAAAACTTCAAGGTGAAGATTAGGTGTATAGGAAGACTTAGAAGGCTAGTTAGCCACAAAGTCTTGCGTGCCATACCCACCACTCGTTATTTCAGTTACCCTTGCTATTTTCAAAGCAGAACTTGAGTTTCTTATACTTAGCGTAAGCTACACATCATTACCCAAAATTGCTACACTTCACCACTAGTGCCAACTTCACCTTTCATTTTATAACTTAATAAGGTGTAGCTTTTTTACTGGCCACCGTTCAGTGGTTGGCAGGTGGCTGATGAAGCACTCAGTGGAGTTTTCCATCTGCTGTTCCATTCTTCCTATCCAGGCTTTGTAGGGCATGTATTTTCACCTCAAACATTACACTTCAAGATTGCAAAAGACATTTTCTGTCCTGTGCTCTGCCTTGCATGATGTTGCACTAGTCTGCCATATCTGAGTGATATTTTTTTCGATTGAAAATACATTTAGTGATTTTTTCTTGTCACAGTGACAGTTTTGAGTGGGAGTGTATCCTGTAGCAGTTACCAGATGTGTCACCTCTTGGTGCCATGCCAGTTAGTGTTCATCCCGTTAAAGGGCTAATTAAAATGAGAAAATGTTCATATTTTGGATGCTTTTAAAGCATCAGGAACACCATCACCTTATTATTAACGTACCTTACATCTTACATTTTTTCATGGCATACATTATTAGAGCCAGCTAATAATAAAGGTAACAGATGTTTATTAGGAACAGATAGATGTCTCTCCTCTTGTTCTTGATAATGAAAGGAAAGTCCTACCTAACAGTTGTCTTCAGTGCAAGCAAAGACTATGTACTTCACTGGGTAGGGCTCTCGGCAGGACGTCAGCTCAGAGAAGACATCAGCTATTCTCCATGCTGGAGTATTCAACTGTTGTCTGGGTGAATTTTGGTAGGTCTTTATCCTTCTCGTTCTTCAGGTCCTTATTTTTAAAATGAAGATAGTGGTGTTTCATGTCCTTTTGCAAGAGTCTTTGGATAAAAGGCACAGTAACAGACTTCTAGATTTATTTATTTATTTAGGTTTGCTAATGACCACAGAGGAGCAGAACAATTGAAGAGTACTAGCTGAGTAGGATCAACACAGCAATACCTATCCCAGGATAGACAAAAGTTACCAGTCCCAAAGGAGAGACAAATCCAAACTGGGCCCAAGGTTTCTTGTAGTCTCTTTTTATCCACAAATACTTGACTTGTACCTCAGCTTTGCCCACTCCCTTTACCCCCTATATCTTGACATGTAAGTAAGTGGAGCCTTTTACAGTATTTTTCAAAATTCCTGAACTGGTGTTGTTCAATGTCAGGGTTATGTAACATGCAATGAGATTAAAATGGAAACAAATGGATAAGGAGTTGTAAATAAAGGAATTGATTTTATTTTATACTCTCCTAATTCTTGGGCTTTCCCATTAGCCACTAGAGAGCAGCTTTTTACAGGACCTGAGAAGAGATTACTGTCCTGCAGTGTTACTGAAATGTAAAGGGAGGGGGGATGTCTCTGAAGTGATTGTGTTTAAAAATAATTTTATAAATAAGCTTAGGCAACATGATTATAGATCATATTGGTTTTGTTCCTGACCCAATTTAAATCTTAACACTTTCCAAAGTCTGAAGGCATAATATTCTGTGACTTAAGCATAAGTATACATATTCTTGTATGCTGTCAATGGGCATAATTTTAATACGATTTGTGATTTTACAGTAATATCATTGCAATTTAAATTGAAAAGAAGCTGTAAGCTGCTTCAAATGGAAGATAAGAAAGCCATATTAGACGAGAACAAAAGATCACCTAGGCACAGCAACTCGCCTCAAGCGGCAGCCAGTAGCAGTTGCCTAGTGAACAGTGCAGGACCCTGTAGACCACGGCCATTCCTTCAATTTACCCTCTCAGGTTTCAGCAGTTGGTAATTATGAGACTTCTTAAACCATAGGCTATGGCCAGACCATTGTTTTTAACTGCTATCAGTGGACTAATTTTCCATAAAATTCTGTAATTTTTTTTCTGTGTAAAACACAAAAGCCTGTGGCAATGTATTTTCCAGTTTCATTATTCACCCCGTGAAAAAACATTTTCTTTTTTTTTTGTTTTCAGTTTTTTTTCACATTATTGCAGCTGGCAGCCTCTATGGCTAGTACTAGGAGAAATAATAAAACTTGTTCCCTACTTATTTATTTTATATCATCCTTGATTTTAAAGACTTTTTCATATCCCCCTGCAACTCATTCTTTACTGACTTCAAGAGTCCTAATTGGTTTAGTCCGTCCTCAATAGAAATCCTCCACCATTCTGATCATCCCTGTTATATTTCTTTGTAGTTTTCCAGTTTTGTTGTGTCTGCTACTGCAAATGTGGTGCTCTCTCCAATAGTGCAGTTCTCTGTTTCATTACCCATTTCCTAATGATTTCTAAAATTTGGTTTTTGTTTATCATTTACCTTTAAAGACTTTTCACCTTACAGATTAAACTGATACACAAAACACAATAGTCAGAAACATTTAAATAGGGTAGGAACTTAATAATTAGAGAAAGTCAACGAAGTCTACAGTTCCAAGTGTCTTTGTCTTGAAATCAGAATTTAAATACTGCCTGGTGTGTTACCTTGAGATTGAAAGATTTTATCTGAATCCTATGGGGAATCTGTGACAGTCCCCTGGAATAGCATACAGCCTGACAGTTTATTCATGGACTATCGGCAGTATCATTTAATTTAGTAATAATTACAAGTCTTTTAGATGAAATGAATGAATTTATTGCTCTCTACAACTACCTGAAAGGAGGTTGTAGCAAAGTTGGGGTTGGCCTCTTCTCTCAGGCAACTAATTGACAGGACAAGAGGGCACAGTCTGAAACTGCACCAGGGGAAGTTCAGGCTAGAAATGAGGAGGCATTTCTTCACAGAAAGGGTTGTTAGGCATTGGAATGGGCTGCCCAGGGAGGTGGTGGAGTCATCATCCCTGGAGGTGTTTAAGAAAAGACTGGACATGGCACTTAGTGCCATGGTCTAGTTGACATGGGGGTGTTAGGGCAAAGGTTGGACTCAATGATCCCAGAGGTCTCTTCCAACCTAATTGATTCTGTGATTCTGTAATCAGATTCAGTTGTCTCAGTTGTGTACCTGCACTTAGTCAGATCAGATCTCCCTCTGGAGGTCTTCAGAGACACATTCTGTCATTGAATATACCAGAAATTTGATGGAGGTTCAATACCTAATACATAGACAGAAGTTAGGGCCCTAAATTGGATAGATTGGACCTCACCGCTGCTTTCTAAATGGAAGTTATGACTGGGATGGGCCAGTGTCTTCTTTCCTAGGAAAGTAGTGTTATTACATGGGGAAGGTTTATTTGCTCAGCTATAAGCATTTTACATCCACGTATGCTTTGAAACCTACTTCTGGGCAGGGGATGAAGAAAGAGACTTTATTGCAGTTTAGTGACATTCACCACAGCAGGGAATGCAGTTTCACCTAGGGGAGGGCAGCTATGCAGGAAGCAGTTGTTCCTACCTGAGATTCTCACAAAGTGAGAACATGATCACTTCAAAAACATCATAGATGCTGACAACTATTGGCAGCTCTCGGCAGAAGTCTGCTGGCGCTTTGGTTAGTTGCCCACAATACAAAGCTGTCTTTACCCTGGAGTTTTACTTTTTGGCATGATTTTCTTTGTATAGTGAGATAAGTTAAGGGAAAATTTCATGACTCCTGTTTTTCCTTCATATTTTCCCAGATGTGGACAAACTTTATCTATTTCTTCTTCTCTCCAATGTAGAACTACCTGTCAATAGCAGAACATTTTGAATGGGCATTGATCCTTCCTTTCCTTGGTTGCAGTAACAGAGCAGCAGAGGTAAAAGAAGTTGACTCTGCTTTGGTTATTTTTTACTGCTCAGGAAGAAGGCAGTTCTCATTAACCTAAAGTTCCTTTTCCACCTAACTATACTATTTGCCAGGGAGGTTAGTTGCCTGCATCTTCATTGTAAATGGAGTTCTAATCGGTATGTCATCGAGCTAGAGATAAACCACAGCGTAAACCATTACCCCAGTCTAAACGGTGCCACGCAACACACAGCAGTACCCAGCAGGTGCAACATTCATTGCATAAAGGTATGCTCTTGCTTTAGCAGAGAAGCAGCACACACAACATTATCAGATTATCTTTTCTTAAGTTAAAAATACTCTCTCTAGAGAGGTCACCTATACCACTAAGAAACACACAAACATTTGGTGTTATGTAAATGTTATTTTTTTCCTATTGTTTCATTAATAATAGGAGTCCACTTTGAGAAACACATTATAGTTACCCTCAAATAATTGTATCAAAAGCTACTGTCTAGCAAGGGTTAGAAAGTCAGTAGACATGCATCATTTAAAACACTGACTAATATGATTATAGGAAAAAAGCTCCACTGTTTGATTTTTTACAATCTTGTGTGTAAGATAACATACGGTATAAAATTAAATTGAACACTGTTAGCCTTCTTCTCCTAGTCTAATCTGCACTAAATTGGTCAAAACCAATTATAAACACCTCGTTTTTGACAGGTCATGATTGGATAGATGATTGTTTTTTGTATAATTTGAGGAGGTCATTTATTAACAAGAGAGCATTTAAAATGGCTAGATTTAAGCAGATAACCTAAAATTGTCAACTGTTGTTTTTTGTTTGTTTTTTTTGCTAGGCACTGTAGAAGAGTCTGGCTCAGGCAATTTAATTTGCCTTTCATAGTCTATCACAAGGCTCATGATTATTTCTTACAACAAAATATTCAGTGCAACAAATTAGTAGATTCTGCTATGTTGGTTGGGCTGCATTCCAATTCCTGCCGTAGTGATGCTGTCTGCCTTCAGCACTGCCAGCACAATAATTATTGCTGAGTTTTCTAGACCTCATCAAACCAGCAAGGTGATCACCCCCTTGGAACAGCTGGGGATGTGAGGTATGGAAAAGTAGAAAGAAATTGCTGCAACTCTGTGCTATCGTGCCAGCAAGTGCCACTTGAATGATGGCAGCTATTGGCAGGGGTAGGGCTCTGCTGGAGGAGAGCTTGCAGCAGTTCTAGATTATAGTTTTTGCTGCTTCCAAGGAGAATTGCTGTGGGCACTGAATTAAAGAAAGCAAATTGGAAGGTGGGGAAAACGGAGATTTAAAGGCAAATGTAGAAGGGGAAATGATGATTTGTGACAATGAAGCAATTTTTGTTTTACTATATGCGATTGGAACTTTTATGAAGCAAACAACTTCCACAGACACCATAAGGTCAGTTATGCAGGTTCGTTAGGCAGCCCTCTCCAGCCTTCGTCACATAATTAAGGTACCAACTGATGTCAGCAAACTGATATCATTCTTGTTCCAATACAGAGAAGTATACTACTATTTATCAGTATTTTATCATTTGAAGTATAGAAACAAATTAAAAAAAGAAATCTTATTTTAGATATTGAACAATACTGTCATCATCAAAATACCTGCTGAGAGACTGCTACTGTGCCTGAGTGCATATTTTGGATAAACAAATAGGTTTAAACCAGGACACTCAACACTAACCTTTACACAAAATAAGCACCCAGTAAAAATCAGAGTTTAGCCTCAAATTAGTTGATGTAAATTATCTCAGTGTAAATCAGAAAAACATTATTGACTGCAGTAAACAGTTATGCAAATAAGAAGGCCCATTATACCCCTCTTTAGTATCTCTGTTTCCTTTTCTGTTTCTCCCTTTTGTTTGAACATTTTAATTTTTTTCCAACTATATTTTATTTTCTAGACAAGCTGCTTGCATGAAAGGGGAATATTTTGACACCATTCTCGTCACTGGGATACAGTGGACCTATTAGCACTGTGGAATATAGCAAGCATTCGTCATGTGCGTTTAGTCTTTTGTCAGAGCTTTGCATCTATCCTTTTCCTTCTCCCTCACATTTTTAACTTTTCAATCTTAGACTGGTAGTTGAGCTTTGTGATTCATTATCTCTTAAGCTGGAACTTTACTATAGTACTCCCTTTTTCACTAGTTGTTACCTTGTAGGTTGATAAAGCTTGGCTGCACATAGATAATATTTCAGAAACAAGAAAGGAAAGAGATATTTATATGCATAAATGAATTGGCATACTAAAAAAAGAGGTCAACATACAGTATTAGTACATTAGTCATCACAGACTAGCTTTTTATTCATTACATTTGTCGTCAGGGCTAGGGAAAATAAATAGCCAGTCTGCCTTTTAATTTTATTCTAGCTTTAATGTTGGAAGAGGCAAGAGAATGAGACTGTAATCTGTACTGCTTACTTATATTACAGAGGTTGTTCTTTCCAGAAGCAGGTGATGGGTTTTGTGTTTCTTTAAAAGAGAAAGCTTGGGGTCTCACTCATTTAAACATACTATTTCATAAAACCAGAAAAACCTTTGTGTTTTTCTTGAAATGTTTAATGGGATCTTTTTGAGGGCAGTATCTGGCTGACTCACTGTAGGGGCTTGGAATCGAGACCCCTACCCCAATTGCCCAATGACCTAGAGTTTTCCTTTAAAGACTGTGAAAGCATAGAGTATTTAACATACTGTCTTTTGTTCTTATAATCGTGTTCCAAAGCAAGTTGAATACAAATGGTGAAGTACTGAAAACTGTTGCAAGTTGGCTGGCTCTAATCAACAATTCTTGAGTTGAATCAACAATCTTGAACTAGCCTATGAGAACACTCCATTTTCTCTACTAAAAAAAGCTTCACCCTTAGGATTGAAATTTCTGTTTGTGGAACTGGGTTATAGGCAACAATCAGTATTCCCCAGCTGTGATTGAATTTAAAGGTGCTGGACCGGGTCACTGGGCATCTGGAAGATGAGATCTGAGACCTTGTCCTTGTCCCTGGGACTCTGGTACAGAGAACAGATGACAAGTCTGACTCTTGACGTAGCCATGTTGCAGAGAAGATGCATTGCTGCCTTCAGCAGTACTTGGAGTTCCCTAAGGGCTAATGGCTTTATACACAGGTAATAGGCAAAGTTTAACAGCTAGAAACTTTTCTGACTATAGCTGATGTCAATTATCTCTGTTCTGTAAAGTGGCCTGCATAGTGTAAATGTCAGTTTTCGGGTTATGCCAAGGCATGAAAATGTAGTAGGTGCTTCACATATTCTATATAAAAATAATGACTCTTCTGGCAGGAGCATCTTAAGAGAGAGACTTCTGTAAGGTCAGACAAAGTCAACAGCCTGCTTTTCCAGGTTTAGTTGTGGAATGAGTGACTGCAAAGCAAGGAGCCCTCTGTGCCTTACAGTTCTGACATGGATTAGTTGTCGTTCTCTCTCTTGCTTTGTGGACACTCTTATATGTCTGAATACAAGTAAAACCACCATAGTGACTCTAGATTGGCTATTTTCACTTGATATAGTCCTCTGATAACAAACACCTGGTTCTTATTATCACAAGATTAAGTCCTGGTCAGATAGTGAGTGATCTCTGCCAATACCACTCAAAATTATTTGGCTAATGAGGTTTCTT
>NW_009594067.1:26157-72667 GCF_000690535.1 Cariama cristata | reverse complement strand
TCCTGCTGAGGAGTAGAGACTAATTTTTTGTTGTTGTTACAAGGTAATCTTGTTCAAGTATTAGGCCACCTTCTATTTTTGGCTGAAGAAACATACACAGAAGATAGTTTCACTACCTTGTATTAAGATACCCTAGATACATCCTCTTGTCAACTCCATAACGGCATTATCACATCTTTGTTGAGTTTACAAACGTAATATACTGTAATTTGAATCACTATGCAGAAATGGGTTGTATCTTTGTGAATAAAAGCGAGACCTGTTTTGTTGTCAAATATTTCCATAAAGACAGAAACAATTTGAAAGTATTAGATAAGGCTAATCTTTCTGAATGCTCTCTGAATGCTTGATTTTGCCTTCAGGTTTTACTGCAGGCAAATTCAGATTGTGCAATTATAAAATATTATTAAAGCTTAATTCAAAAGTGTTTTTATGTTCAGAACTGGCTCAAGGCTTCTTGGTTGTGTCAGTAAAATTGAATTTTGCCGCCTTAAAGATGAGGTGTGGGAGCCAGGGCTTCGATGCTCTTGCTAGAAGAAGAAAGTGAGAGAGAGAGAGAGAGAGGAATAGGGGTAGGGCAATGGAAGGGAACGCCTGAGAGATTGGTCTTGATCTTCCCATTGTCAGTGGCAGAATGGGAGAAGATGGGGTTGAGCATGTTGACAGTGTTTAAACTTATTCCCACCAGTGGTCACTAACCCATCTATCGTGATCCCTCCTTTGGCTGCATTCACAGCTAGCCTGTCCCTGCAGAACTTTGACATAAGCAAAATAGGCATCAAGCCCAAGACCATGCTCATGACCTACCTGACTTTGTACCAAGTAGTCATATGAAGCTAACAATTCAGAGTACTGCCTCCAGTCAACGCTAGGTTCCCAGTATGTTTAAGTGGTTTTGTTAATCCTTGATCCTATCTTAAGCTTGCACTAGTGAACTGACCCAGCTTTTGTGGCAGGGTCCTGTACCTGGGGCAGGTACCATGTTGCTGTACTGCTCCCAGGCCTGAGCTGACACACAAAGAAACATCGGCCATGTCTGCCCTGCACTCTCTAGTTTCAGAAGCACGGTGGGAAGAAGCAGCCCTCACATCTCTGCCCCTGTGATACAGGCCTGCACTCTGTAAATCTGCCTTTCTAAAAGTAAAAATCACATCTAAGCAAGTATATTACACTGTTCTTATATGTTCTATCTTCTTTGACTAATGCTTTGCTGATAAAGATTTTTATATTTTTTCGTGTGTGTGCAGTTCATCTGATTTTGAATGTTCCTAAAAAACACACAGGCAGGTTCTAAATGCTTATTGCACTCCTAACTGGGACCTGACAGCTGAGTATTTTGTGCTGTTATCTTGGTTTTAAGGTAAAAATGAACCTCATAATTTGACCTCATTTATCAGTTTGAGTCTGAACCTTTTTTGTGCACATTCAATCCTTGTATTCCTGGTTTTGGTGGAGAGCAAATATGTCTTATTAAAATAATGAACAAATTTTTATTACAAGTGTTCATGAACAGGAAATAAAATACTTCACAGGGATTAAAATTCTTAGCACCTCTAAATTACTATTACTCAAGTTAATCCTATAGCTGAAATATTAACTTCATGATATTTAGACTCATGAGTAGAACAGTTTACATGAGATTGATTTTTCAAATTTTCTTTCAGGCATGCAAAAGGATATGATTCTGATACATATCTAAGTCTTGCTACTGTTGGCCAGCCAGAAACAAGAAACTCTGTAGTCTTAAAACATACACACATGCACGCACAAGCAAAAAATTTGCTGTAACGTGATGTTAAGATTTGTAATCTAAATTGTAGCACGAACTTAAGACCCCAATTTTTTTAAGCTAGTTATTTGAATCAAGTGTGCAGTTGTATATAAAACTTTGCTCTGAAGAGAAATGAATGAACTGAAAAACTCTTCTTGTTTCAAGAGCATTGAAATCTACCATACCTCACAAATTCTGGATTTTTGTTGTTCTTTTAAGTTATTAGCAAGGGTGAATTTTGTCTTGTACAGTAAAAAAAACCTGTAGACATCTGAGACACAATTATCTATACAGCTTTATGTAGCTATGTAAAATGTTGCCATGAATTCAAGTATTTGCTCCAGGTTTCAAAATTTTACATGTCTTAAAAGCAAGACTTATTTAGTTTTTTTATCATAATTCAAGCAATATGGTTCCTATAAGGCTATTCTAAAAATAATTTTAGGAAGCAGTATTAAAAATACCAAAGCATGCAGTGTAAAATTAGGGAATTCCCCCATTTTTTTTTCATCATTTGTCTCTCATGGATATTGGTGTTTCATAACTTGTGTGGAGAAAGTATTTTGCAACAATAGAACTTGTTGATCAAGCATTTTGCCAGCAATTTCCTCTTTTTTACTGCCTGCTCACACAGGAGGTGATTCTTTCAGGGAAGTACTTGGAAGACAGGAGTTTGATTTTGTTATTGTTTGAGTCATTGGGTTTCCATGTATGTATGGTAGAGTCTAAATGTTTATAAATCATGAATATAATACCCTAAAGATATGTTCAGTACACAGTAAGTCATTTTTATTTAAACCAACTGTCAGCGTCACCAGCTCAACTTTGGCTAGAATCTTATTTTCATGTCATGAGTAATAATAACTGAAGTGTTATTTAGATAACAGTTCTGCTTCTTATTACTACATAACAGAAAACCTACTGTAGAAATCTTGTCTTTACCAGTTTTTTATTATTACTATGTTCAGTTAGAGAAGTGTGCTGGTTTTTGCTGGAGTAGAGTTCATGTTCCTCACAGAAGCTGGTCTGGGGCTGTGTTTTGGGTTTGTGCTGAAAACAGTGCTGATAATCCAGGGATGTTTTTGTTATCGCTGAGCAGGGCTTACCCAGAGCCAAGGCCTTTTCTGCCTCTCACCCCACCCCACCAGCGAGGAGGCCGGGGGGGCACAAGGAGTTGGGAGGGGACACAGCTGGGACAGCCGGGACCCCAATGACCCAAGGGATATCCCATACTGTATGACATCATGCTTAGCAATAAAATCTGGGGGAAGAAGAAGGAAGAGGGGACGTTGGGAGTGATGACATTTGTCTTCGCAAGTCACCGTTAGGTGTGCTGGAGTCCGGCTTTCCTGGAGATGGCTGAACACCTGCCTGCCCATGGGGAGTGGGGAATGGATTCCTTGGTTTGCTTTACTTGTGTGCACAGCATTTGCTTTACCTATTAAACTGTCTTTATCTCAACCCATGGGTTTTCTCGCTTTCGCCCTTCCAATTCTCTCCCCCATCCCACTGTGGGGGAGTGAGCAAGTGGCTGCGTGGTGCTGAGTTGCTGACTGGGGTTAAACCCCAACAGAAGGCAGCAGCTGAGACTTGGAATACACTCTGTACCTATGGAGAACCCTGTTGTTCTCAGTAGGTCACAGCAGAAATCCACTTGTACACAATACGGTGCAGGGATGTGGTCCTACACAGAATTTTTAAAAACTATGATTAGCTTCTTATCAAGTGTCGTGAAGGCTTATTCCTTCTCTCAGTAACATTAAATGGATTAAGGACAGGGGCTTAGTATATGTGATTCCTTTAAGGAGCCAATAGACAAGTAGAAACTAATTCCTTCTTGATTTTAACTTGAATTATCTGTGCTTGTGATGGTTTTTATTAGTTGTACTGAGAATACCATTCTGTCCACTGCTTCTCACAGAACTTCATTTTAGTTTTGCCTTTCTTACAAAAAAAATTCAAATCTCTTTTTCTTTCCCTGCCATCTTGCAGTAAAGGACTTGTCTCAAATGTATGTGCACACTTGCAAATGTGTAGGTGTATTTTGTATGGATTTGACTTTCAAAATGTTACCCTGTTTTTCTGCTGGGTAACTGTGGATAATTTGTTGAGTAACTGGGCCCTCTATCTCAGGGTACTATCTGAAATTTTGATGAAAAATTAAATGAATCTCTCCAAGGAATGGCAGAAATATATGCATTCTGCCTCAAAACGATGGAAGTGCTGGGGGAGGGTTAGCTGGGGATGTTGTAGGTGACGCAGGTAGGCTTTAGCATTAGAATTCTTTCATAAGCCATGGGCCCAAAATACTGGTGTTTATTGGGCTCTTTTTAACTTTCTGTGCCATAGAACCAAGAACTGAAAGTCATTAAAAAACTATGTGTCTAACTTAAAAACACAAGCAAATGATTAGAAGCTGTGGGCAGCACAATTGAGCTGAGGGGACTTAATGAGTTACTGATTAGAGCTTAATTTCTGTAGCTCATTCTTAGCCTGCACCACTCATGATATAAACCATGGTTGCTTAATTCTCCTTCACTGCGATTTAAGCTAATACTCTCTCCTTCCTTTGGGGTGAATGGAGAGCCTGTTACCATCGCTTAGCTGGGGAGTCCCTCAGTTGAGTGTGACCCTGCCCCAGACCCCAGCGTACTGGGTGCCTCTGTGCTGTCCAAAGGGGCCGTACATACTCGCTGACGTGTGAGTGCCTGTGTGCACTTTAATTTATATCAGTGCAAGGTTTTGATTCTGTATCATTGTGAAGTAGTCGTGGTTGAGTTTCTTCTCAAGGAGCTTTCTGAAGAAAGGCACTTTGTCATTTTCCATTTTGGAGTTTGTGTTATAAATCATTTTTTGACTGGTTTCTCCTTTGTGGTTCCTGTCTGAAATTTTTGTCCAATCATATACTTTAAGAATCATCTCAAAATGGTTTTCTTTATCCTCTGGAAATTCAATTCTTAGATCCCTCAAGGTCAATAACACTGTTAACCTATTAACAACCAGCCTCTGACAAGAATCTGGAAATAGTTTGAGCTATTCCAACTTGACAATATACAGGCTGTTTTTATTTTGTATTTATTTTTAAAATTGTTAGTAGAACTCTGGAAAAAAATAAGGCATTAGTAAAAGTGGTTCACTGTAATTACACTTAACTCTTCTATAATTTTATTAGTGATTACATATGCTAATCTGTCTATGATTTTTTTTTTTTTTTTTTGGAAGCCTAAGACAGTGTGGTGGATGTTTATTTTCTAACGTTAGGAACTGACTCTTTATAACCTTACATTTTGGGTTCACTGCATTAATAAAATGGAGTTAAATTAAAACATATTTTTCTTTTCTTACCATAGTGTACTTTTTCATCCAAAGCATCCATTTTTCCTCTTTCCTGTTCTCATTTTAAACTCTTGTTTCCAGAAGAAAAAGAAAGCAAGCAAACAATTCTTTATCTATTCCTGGACTTTAAAGATTAATATTTCTTTGACAGTCCTTTCCTTTCTTTCTGTAATGTTCTTGAAACATTAAATATTTGAAGCTGGTGGATGTGATTGGGAGAAAGACATGCAGTTGTTTAACCAAAAAATTTAAGTTTTTGAAGTAAAGGAAAAAAACATCCTTTCAAAATCAGATCTATATTTTCTCTTGCTATGTAAGGAAATCCCTTATGATTCTGGCATCTGTGGAAGAGGAGGCAGCTACATAATACTGTTTTTAATAGATTTTGTCAGTACTTTGTCCTACTTTTCATTTTTCCCCTTTTAGAAACGCAGACCCAATGAGATTTTTTTAAAGTAACTGCATGTAGAAAGTCCGTATTACTCTTCTATTTGTTTGTGGGTTGCTTTTTATTTTCTTTCCACCTTCATCTCTTCAGGAAGTGGGAATAAAGATCTGGTTCTGCCCTATATTTTCCATTTGATAAATCTGTGATGCACCTTGGTGCGATACTCTGATCTTCTAAAGAACAGCAGCTGCATTTCCGCAGCATTTTATCTCCACACAGCCTACCAGAAGGCTGCCATTTCACATCTCCAGCAGTCCACCCACACAGCTGATTCCTTGGAGTGACAGGAGAAAGTCTAATAGCAAGTCTGCCTATGGCAAACATGAGGTAGATACACAGGGACAGAGGTAGTGCAGACTTGTCTCCTTGTTCTGCACAGCCAATATTTACCCACTGCCTTGTGTGCCATGTTTTCTGCTAGGTCCCCTCACTGAAAGTTTCAGTGTGGCCACAAAATCTGAGGGAGTGGTTGCTTGGTACTGAAGAAATTGCTAGTTATCAAAAAACAAAGCAGCACATTGGTGTGTGGGAAGTGAAGATTCACACAGAATAGCCATACATCCAGCACAGCCCCATAAACAAGTTTTGGTGGAACTACTGCATCTTTCACAAAAAAAAACAACCCAACAAAACAAAAGGTACTTGATGCATTCATGGTGCAGTTTCCTTTTAACCTAAAGATTTCAGGAATATCAGGTTTTCTACTTTTTTATATAATTAACTACCATACTGCAATTTTCCTCTATAATTGGCATACTTAACTGTATGATTTCCTACTGGTTCAATGATTTGCGTTATCCCATGTATTTTTTTACTTGCTGAATCCCTACTGTTTCTATACTGGAAGCTTGTGTAGTCTAGACTCTTTTTGCTACTGCTTTGCTATTCTCATTTACTCTTTGTTTAGCTGATGAAAATAAGAGCTCTGTGCTCAGTGAGCATTTTCCCTTTGTTACCTGTTTAACAGCACCTAAGGTGTAGCAGGTCTTTTGCTGGTACCCCGAATAGACTTCACACAGACCTACATAACACAACTTTATGCCACATGTTGGTCTTTTTTACATAAATGACTATGTCAGTAGTCAAGGAGATATTTCTGAATGATAAACTTAGAGGCACAGGCAGTCTGAGATTTCAGGAAGTTCCTAATACAGCTTGGCCTTCCTTTTCTTTCTTCATCACATTGTCACCATTAGAATATTATGTCTTGGGATTCTGGGAACTCTTCTATGATGTTGCTTTGCTAGGGAGAATTGTAGGATAGCACAAATCGGTTCATTAAGATCTTGGCTGATGTAAGACCAGAATCTCTTTCTGTCAATAAACCTGTAAAATAAAATGGTAGGCAAAAATACAAAGACTGGCTATAAGCTGGATGCGTTGTGTGAAGGGAATCTTTGCTGCAGAGAAGAATTCAGTCGTTGATAGGAAACCCTGAACTTTCAAAATTGTGTGGCTGACAAATTTCTCCAGGGTTATTTTCACAATCCCTATGTTAAAGTTCAGTATATGCCAGTATATTCACAATGCTGGTGTAAGTGTAGGCTGTCTTTTTAGTGGCAAGTTTTCTTACTTAATTTCAAAAAGAAAGGGTTGGTGTGGCAGAGGACTGTGGCACAAAAATTTAAAAACTCTCCAATAGCTATATCATGCAAGAACGGTGGTGAACAATAGTTAATTATCCAGTTAGTACTTGATCTCGAAAGGTGTTATTTTTTAAGTGAACGGTGTGGCAGATTCACATAATTCAATTAATCCACAGCGTAACATAAACTGAGTAAATAGTCACCTGTCATGTAGTGAGATTTTATAAAGAAACAGCCTGCTTTTTCTTTCTTTTGTGTGTGGTGTTGGCATTGTTGTCATCATCATCATTACTATTATTATTAATCTTCTTTTTTTTTTTATTATTTGCATTTTCATGAAACTCATCTGTTCACCATTCCAGTTAGTGAAATTGTTGGAATGGTGTCCAAAGAAACTCCTTACCTTTTCTGTCTAAATTCGCTTCACCATTACATTGCCTTCTAATATTCACATCAATATTATTTTTGTCAAAACATGCCATTCTGCCTATGTACTAGGGTGCAGTGCTGTATTTTAATGTAATGTCCGAACACCAGTTAAGGGACACCTGCTATTTGAATTCTGAAATTATTTCTACTGATACTGTTACAAATGCAGGGTTTTTTTCTTTCTTATCTATCTGCTTGGAACAGTATTGCTTGAAAACAGTTGTCAATAGCCCAAGGTTGTCCTTTAATTCACTTTTTAAAATTAAGTATCTAGAGTCTTGGTTAACAGCTTATACTTCAGCTGATGTTTGTGACAGTGGGAGGAGATAAACTGGAGTCCTTATCAGTAGAACGATGTCAAAAAGTTTCATGCATTTGGTTACAGGTAAAAGCCCACTGACAGGATAGCTGGGGATAGCGGGAAGAGAAAAAAAATCAAAAGGTAGGGACATAATGGAAGTAAAGAGAAAGGACTAGGCTGAAGGATGGTGTTTGTGGATGGAAGCAAAGTAGCTGAGAAGATGTTGCAAGCCTACCACTTATTTTCAGCGTTGATACCCTAGAACATTATAACATTTGCTGGTGTATATAACAAAATGATTTGTGTTTCTCCTCCTGCAAACATACTCTCCGAGTCAACAGTTTAGTATCTCGGTAGAATTGCCCACATGAATATTTTAGCTAACTGAATGTAACGCAGTAAACTGTCAGTGAGAGATGCAGCTTTCATTAAAATAAGAAGGTGAAACACTGCAAACTCATTTCATTTTACTGCTGACTGAAGTATTTTTTAACTGAGGGCAATTATCTTGGGTGTGGAAGGGGAAATGACCTAATAGATGGTTTCTGGTCTGTTCTAATCTATTTGTGCTTTTGCTTTTTAATCACAGGTTTCTGTGCTCGAGAGGCAAATATTTGACTTCCTTGGTTATCAGTGGGCACCCATCCTGGCAAATTTTATACACATTATTATAGTCATACTTGGCTTATTTGGAACCATCCAGTATAGACCTCGTTACATAACAGGAGTGAGTATTTAATTTTATTTACTTACTTTGATGTGCATGTTTAAAAAAAAAAGTGTATTCCAAACTCTATTGCTTATAAATCAAATAGAAATCTTATCTTGGTTTAATTTTCTTCTGTAATATTTTACATTTGCTTATTATGCTTTTGAGACACCTGCAATAATTAAGTGGTAACAGCATACAAAAGTTGAAAGTCAATATGATCACGAACTACATGACAATATGAACTTTCAAGAAATGAAGTCAGTTTAAAGAATTATAGCATCCTCATAATTGCAGAGATTTAGAGCTAGAATAAAGGCTAGCCATAACTTTCCTACATACACTGAACCTCCCCAACAGATCCATGATTTATTATAGTTACTTGTTATTGTTATTAACCATCATTGCTGGAGTGCCTATCTGTTATGTATATCCCTCCTAGAAATTATAGTCGGAGTTGAAAATGAAGTATAAGAACAGGGTAAGAAATGCAGGTTTGATGGTTACAGACCGAGGGCTCCAGAATAAAAGTAAGGATTTGGGCATTTATATTTTTAATTCATCTCTTTTCCTTATTCAGGTACCCCTCATACACAAACTAAGTATTGCTGTACTCTCTGGTACAATGCGGTATTAATGAAATCCTCATTTCATACTCTCAGTTTGTGTTTTTCCCCACTTGTAGGTCTGTAAAGACAGAATAACAAATCTGAAAGCTGTTGTTCACAGCAGCTTTTGTTAGAAATAGATTTGCATAACAGTATTTTTATCAAAATTGACTGCTAATTCAATTAAAGCTTGTATACTTTTCAGAGACAGACAGCAGTCGAAAAGATTTGGCCATAAACAACCATATTTGCATGTCAAATGAAAATAACTCCACTGAATCTGTACCCGCTTTTGCAAAGTCTGTTTCCTCTTACACTGTCCTCTCATATACCAGTAATCACTCAGGAGACAAAAAGGTTTTGCTTGTATCCCTGTGCTACCATCCAGGTTGCAGTGATGTGCTGTTAACAGTAGTACATCAACATTTGTGTCTGTGTTTCTACCTCTGTGATTTCCTATATGCAGAAAATGTGCGTGCACATGTATAATGTCTTTATGCATGCAAACAATTTAATATGTTCCAAAACATATTATCAACATTGAAAAATGTGTTGCAAGCCTTAAATATTTAGAATGTTTTCTTCAGGTCTTAACTCTGGGAGCCACGTGAATGTAAACTGGAGTTTTCTTCTTCCATTTCTAGTGCTTTGACCAGTAGAAAAGGCTTGAAAATAAAAAAAAAATATATTCAAGCAAGTGTCAGTTAAATAAAAAGGGTAAAAAGTTCCATCCCAAGACTATTCTAAAGCATAAAACCGACCATGAGTATAAAATGCTTAGCTGAGCAAAAAAAAAAAGCTAGATTTAAATTGCCTTTTCAACAACAGTACAGAAAATTACCTGCTACAATGATGAGTGCATTGTGAATGGGAAGGAATACCAGCCTTATAAATAGGTACCATTCATATGAGTTTCTGGATGATATGGTTTGTGCCACACCATCCTACTAATTTTCACACATATCTTTTCTTAGAGCTCATCCTCACCGTGTAGCCCATCTGCCTTAGTGAGTTTGCCTCCCTGCATCCTCTCATTGAATCTGATAGAGCTAATCTAAGATCAAATTGTTTGTCTTGCTCAGATTTTATAATAGACACCTGAATCTGCCATCTATCGCAGACTGCTTAGATAAGGAAACAATGATGAAATTTTCTTCCTTTGTTTAGTTGTATCTACAGAGGAGTGCTGTGATTTTTTCATTTCTACTGCTGCTGTCTTTGGAAAGTATTTAAAATCGGGATGAGGGAAATGGTACTGGTCACTGGAAAGAGAGATAAGAGAACTGCATCCTTTTATTCAGTTCTACTGGGCTCAGAATAGGCACCTTATTGAAGCTGGGCAAAACTCAGTGGTGTCACCTGACATCTGGAGTAAATCTATGAGTTCAAACCCAAGAAGAAAGACAACCACCTATAAGCCTGCAAGGGTGTAGGTATGAGGTTTTCAGTTGAGTGGATGTAAATACTCAGACTTCAATAGAATCTGCAAGGGTCAATCGATCTTGAGTGGACTCTATAGGACCCTTAATCCACAGTCACTTTAGTACTTCCAAGTATAGCTTGCTTCAACAAGACTACAATAAATTTCCTTTTTACTGTACATGCTTCATAAAGAATATCACAAAAATGTTTTCCAGAGGTTGTGAATCATAGGTTAAAGAGAGCAGGGAGGTTTTAAGGTGAGATTTAAAGAAATGATTCAGTGGCTTAGGGAGAAGAGGAAATAAGTTTTAGACAGAGGGGACATGACAAGTGAAAGTGTGTTCTTGAACTCGCAAGAGTCACAGGGAAGTTTAGAAGTGGGTGAGGGAAAAGGTGTGTTTCAGGCCTTGGGAAATAGTTCAGATTACATGGGATGCAGGAGTTGTGGTGGCCAAAGAGGACAGGGAATTGAAGTTTAATATGATCAGAGGGATTAATCTTAATATGGGTTTGGCCAAAACACATTCAATTTCACTTGTAAACCTAAAACATTAACCAATAAATGTGCAAGTGATGGAGGAGATGAAATATCTGTTCTGAGGGTGAGAATGAGTATCTTTTCAAAGATGTCTTTTCAAAAGATAATAAAGACTTTTTTTGTGAAAATTGTAATGATAAAAGGACTGTTTAACAGCATTATGCTGAAACAGAGAATAAGCAGTAGGAACAAAGGTTAGCCAGTGTAATGACCGAGATGCGTTTTTTAGCAGTACTGTCATAGGATCCATCAATGCAAATGCCTGAGAGGTAAAGCAATGCAAATTATTAAGGGTTCTGGAAAGAAGCAATGCTGTTCACCTGGGTAAGCTCCACTTGGAGGCTCAGTTTCTCCCCATTCCTTCTATAGAGGGATTCCAGCTGCACTGATATGCCTAGCACATATTCCTCGCTCTACTATGGAGTATTAGTCACCTGACTGATCTGGTGATGTTCTACAATGGAATAACTGCATCACTAGACAACAGAAGAGCTATGGTTGTAGTCTATCTAGACTTCTGTAAGGCTTTTGATATCGTCCACCACAACATTCTGGCTGCTAAATTGGAGAGAGATGGGTTTGACAGATGGACTGTTAGATGGATAGGAAAATGGCTGGGTGGCCGCATCCAAAGAGTTATACTCAATGGCTCAATGTCCAAGTGGAAACCAGTAACAGGTGGTGTCCCTCAGGGTCCATACTGGGACCAACAGTATTTAATATCTTCATCAATGACGTGTGTTTCATTATATAAAGGGGACTTATAAGAAAGATGGAGAAAGAGTTTTTACAGGGGCTTGTAGCGATAGGACAAGGATTACTGGCTTTAAACTGGAAGAGGGAAGATTGAGATGAGATATTAGGAAGAAACTCTTCACGGTGAGGGTGGTGAGGCAGTGGCACAGGTTGCCCAGAGAAGCTGTGGATGCCCCATCCCTGGAAGTGTTCTATGCCAGGTTGGATGGGGCTGTGAGCAACCTACTCTGGTAGAAGGTGTCCCTGCCCATGGCAGGGGGGTTGGACCAGATGATCTTTAAGCTCCCTTCCAACCCAAACCATTCTCTGATTCTGTGTTTCTATGAAAGGAAAAAGTGTAAGGAAATGTCATTGAATGAATTGTTGTCTGGTTCCTGCATTATGGAAAACCCTGGCAATCTCATTCAACTGTTGTCTTAACATTTCTGGAAAGCATTCTCAGAATATATAAGAAGGACAAAAGGTCCTATTTGTACCAGAAGTCATTCTTTTCTCCAAACGGAGGAATCCACCTGACAAGTGAAGCCTACCTTATGGTTCTCCAGTGCTACAAAGGTAGCACTGTAAAATTAAGTACTTTGTTTCTTCACTACCATGGGAAGAAGACAAAGGAATGTCTAGTGGACCTCGACAGTGACATAAGCAGATAGAGAAAAACTTTGAAGTGAGTTATGAAATATAAGAATTTGAGGAAAATCTTGCCTGGGAGGTAGATTCCACTGTAATTTCCACTGCTTATTTGCACCTTATAGACCTGTTACTTATTCTAGAATTAGTTTCAACAAAGAGAGAATTTTTTTACAATTCTGTAGGTTATATTGAGCAGTCTTATAGACAAAGCAAGAGTAGTAAGAAAGTGAAAAAGCATTTGTGGTGGAGAGTAAATTCTCCTGCCTTGAGCATAAAGTGAAGATCCAATACCAATAAGAGAGAAAACTTTTAACCTGGAAGGAATTACCTTGTTTCCAACCTGTGATAGTAGGAGATTGTACAAATTGTTTTCTTGTAATGACCTATTCATTGTAGAGGTCAAGTTGACTTTGGTTGTGTGTGAAGCAAAATTACGCAGTGGACAACGTTACTAACGTTTTCCCAGGGATTAATTTATTCTGTTCTAGTATTTCCCCTAATAACAGCGAACATAACAGGGGTTTGTACGGACCAC
Organism: Cariama cristata; assembly: GCF_000690535.1. NCBI lineage: Eukaryota > Metazoa > Chordata > Aves > Cariamiformes > Cariamidae > Cariama > Cariama cristata. The sequence goes on along the minus strand of NW_009594067.1, from coordinate 59,598 downwards.
AATATACTAGAAGAAGAGAACAAGGATCTCAGTTTGACACAAAGCAAATTTGCAACCTTTAAGAGCAAAAAGAATTTTGTACAGGATAATACCTGGTCACATTAAGACTGGGAGAAAAGGACAGATTATTACTTAGTACATTACTTAACATGTAATTGCTGATATGTATTAAAAAAGCGAAAGAGGCAATTACATTATGTCTGAGCTTCTTGCAGCATCATCAGTCTGCCAAACCATTAGGCCTCAGAGAGTATAACTGAGTTAATCTATGTCTCTTTAAAGACTAGACATTGTCAATCACTTCAACACCCCTAGTGGGAACTACTTAGTGCCTTATATGACAAGTAGCTCTGAGTCTACCAGATCTGTTTTGGAGTATTTGAGTTGTATATTGCAAGTTAGTATCTTCCATGTTTTTCAAATGTTTAAAGTAGTATATGAAAGCACACAGCCGTTCATTTGTCATATGTGCATACCAGGATACTATCAAACAACACTAACCATGCCATGGAAAACTGTAAAGCCAAGAACAGTAGGGAATCTGCAATTCTAAAGCCATGCTCTTGGAGCTACTTTTTAAAATTAATTAATTATTAAAATTTTTTGATAACTGAATTCTTCTAAGTTTAATTTACCTTCTTGACCTAATCCAATTTATTTACCAGATACTCGTTTTATTTAAAATAAGAAAGTGCGTGTACTCAAGCTCAGTACAGGAATGATTAAAAAAAAAAAATTTACTTCTGCTTTCTTTATAGCTGTTGGGGAAAAAAAAAGTAAACCCATTTAATAAAGATGAAGATGACATTAAATGGAATGGTCATTGTACATTCTCATCAACCTGCAAGGCACAAAGTTCTTGAAGTCAATGAAGTCAGAGTCCTACCTGAGACTGCTTTTTACAAAAGGGTTTCTCAGGAAGTACTTCTGTTTCCATTCTGAAACAAATCAATCAGTGCTTCACCTTAATTGTACTTATGAGATGATTTACTGTGTTGCAACTAAAATGTAGACATTTATTTGTAGAAGGAGGCACATAGTCACACAAACTACTTGTAGGCTCTACACAGCTTTTCAGAGCAAATGATAATTTGGGGACATAAGCAATAACCATCTGCATAATCATTTTGAGCTAATGCCCAATAATACTAGAAGTACCATTAAATAAATAAAGACCTTGAACATTTTAGTAGCAGCTTTGTCTGTTGACTGACACAGGAGACTGTGAATCAGGATACTGATTCTGTTTCAAAATGTGCCGTTGGAAAGATGTTTTGTTTGCTAACATGTCGTTCAAGTACACATAATGATATTCCTCAGTTTGTTCCTTGATTCAGTAGTTTGCCATGGATAATAATGAATGTGAATGTTTATTCTGTAGTTTGTATCGATGTATTCAGTTCTGTATTTCAATGTATTCAGTTACTGAATACAATATTGCTAATATTCAGCACAGATTTCTGTTAAGTTTAATTGCAAATTAAGCAACAAAATAGTTAGCTATATAAATAAATAGATATTGTATCTACTTAGACTTTGAAGAAGGCCAGCCTCTTAAACTCTCATTTCTGGCACAAATGTGTTTCAAAAAACAGAATTTCTTTTCTGCAAATATCACTAATACCAGCAATGGAATGATTATTTTTTTAGGATATTCTGTCACTATATTTACTAAAATCTTTGCTGAATGTGAACCAGAAAGCAAGCTGAACAAGACTGAAGTAAATCCACTTAAAATTGGAAATGGTACTTGTAGGAAACATTTTTCATTATCCATGCTGTTCTCAGTGTAAACTTTCCAGGATTTATTGGTTTCAGTCAGGTTGAAAATATCGTGATGCAAGTTGATTTGTATTTTAGTACTTACAGGCCAGATCAGAACTGGGAAGTGTGTGACCACAGAGGTTGTATCTCCATGTTAGTAGAAAAATCTGTGTCAGTAAAAACTTAAGTAATGGCTAAAAAGTCAAAGGTAATCCAAATGTATAAATACCCACGGAAAAATTAAAACAGAACAAAAGAGAGAGGTGTCTCAATGACAAGCAATAAAAACCAATGCTGACAGAATAATAATCTCCCCAAATAGTAGAGTTCCAGAAATTAAGCACTGTATAGTGAGTGTGTACCTTAAACAGGGAGGGCAGAATAGCTATTTTATTTGGGAAGTGCATGTATATGAAAAAGTTCTTACACTTGGGAAAGTACAAGTGGAGGTACTCATCTAGCAGTTTCAAGTCACAGTAATATAAGCACGCTACCATTACATTTTCAATTAGAAAGATCAAAAAGATTCAGAAAATGCAAACTATACAAGATCAAGGAGATGACAGCATCCCACAAAGTGGTCATTATGGAGAGCTCTGTCTGCATCTAAATAGAACAAATGCTCAGTCAGGCCAGACTTTAACAGAATAGTTCCTCAATGCTTACTCATTTTGTTCTTGAGGCTGTCGATTAAAAATTAGTCACACAGAAATTTGTCTTCACTTGAAAGTAAATGAGATGAGTTTGTTAAAAAATAATTATATCTGAGTCATCAAATAATCATGACTACAATATTAGTGGTCACTGTGCCTCGGGAAATATCAAGAAACAAACACTTATTACTAATCCTCATCTTTGTGAAATATGAGGAATAAAATCTTGATCATAGTTTAGGATCCCCAGAGACACCCAAATTGAAAAGAAGACAAAGCAAAGAAGAAACAGCACACTCATATGGCTCTACTTACTAAGGATGGTTAACTAAAATAATCATCTCTGTGGGAGTTTGTGTCTGATGAAGTAAATTAAAAAGGAAAAATACTAAATTATAATACAGCATAGGATTGTATAGAAGTAAGAAAAAGCTTTGAAGAGCAAAGTGCATGAGCAAGAGTATAAGGACAAACAAAAATGTTCAGAATAAAAACAGAAAGCTTAAAAGAGCTTTAGTAAACTTTCAAAGTTAGTATTGCAGAACCATTTTTGGGACACTCCGGTAAAGCTCCCAATCATAACATGAATTAAGACTATTACAGTGCTGGAGAATCCACCTCGACCCTGAATTAACCCCAAGTTTCATTCATGGTTTCATTTTCATTATACCAGATAAATCGATGCTAAATGAAGCACTGGTATTTTATGGTATAGTAATTACTGCATAGGGCCACTTTCATGAAATGCTCTCCGTGCCATGAATATCAACATGAATTCTCCTTAGCACTTTCCATAAGTGTTCAATATCATTAACATTCTTTTCATTATGGGATTTATACTAAATAATTTGAGGGCTGCTTGCTGTTTGTTGAAGCTCACCTTCCTAAAAAGATCCTTTATCCTGATCACCTTTTCAGTAATCCTCTTTTGGATTTCATCAGTGGTTTCTGAAATATCTCCATGTTCAGAAATACCTGGAGCAAAAGCATGTTATTACAACTTTTTCTCTTAAAAATTCTTATAAAAGATTACTGATAACAATTTGAATGTCACTGAAGAGTAGAGTTTGGGATTCTTTTTATGGTCTCTCCTTTCACTACTGGATACTACCTCCATAAGAATGACCTTTGTAAACTTTGCGAACTGCTATTTTATTGGAGAGTTTTGCTCACTTCTGGCAGATGCTGTGAAAAATCGGTAGGGATGTAAGTAGAAGACTGCCCTTTGGACTTTAAACAACATTTGCTGAAAGGGTTTTCAATTCACAGGGAGGTACGATGTTTAATAGAGTGCTTTTGCTGCTGTTGTGTTAAAAGATTAGATTTTACTGTGTTGTGGATTTAAATGTGCTTTCATTTATATTTAAAAGGACAGGCTCAGCAGTTTGCTTTTGAAACTGAATCTAGCCTACTTTATGGTAGGGGTGGGAATGTGAAGGGAGTAGAAGTTAGTGAATAGCCACCTGGTCAGTGTCATAGCTGTAAGGGTTGACTAATCCAAATTTTGAGTCTAACGCCTTACGCTTATACTGAATTTGAACAAAGAAAAGCTTAAGTATTCCAGTGGTCATAAAGTCATTCTTTCTTTATACTTATTGGTTAGTTTATTGGTGGAGTATTAAATGCTAGTTTAAAATAGATGGTCTGCTTTTTTGCCTGGTAATCAGTCCAGAAAGCTAGTCTAGGCTTCGGTTACATTGGGCTTTTGATTTTGATGTCTCCTTTTACAAATATTTTGATAAATTGGATGAGAACTCAACATATCTCTAGTTCTCCAGCCCTTGAGATTCAGATGAGCTTTGGGTGAATATGTCAGAGAATCACTTCCAGTATAATATCATACAGAGTGCATCTGTCTTGACTATATGGAAGTAGATGAAAGAAGGCAGCCTACAGTAAAGTTCTCTGGCATTTTCAACCTTTTTTGGCTTTTGACTTTAAAATTTTCATACTATTTAGAATAAAGACCACAGAAAGTAATTTTTTTCATAGAAATTGTCTGAGTAAAGTTTGACTACTTTCACCTGCTCTCCACTGGAACATATTTAGGTGTGAGGCATTGAGGTACAAAAGGATTAATCTAAAGGAAATTATGGAAAGGAAATTTCTTCTGTGTTCAGAAAACCTGACCCAACTTCTTCTTAAAAAAAGTGTAAAATATTATTTCAAGATTAAAGAGTACCCAGACAGTCTGCCAGCTCTAGGGATGCACAATGAAAAAAAAAATATAACCCTGCTGATCAGAGAACTAGTCAAGACGTAAAAAGGAAATGATCCCACTTAAGAGGTCCTAAGTCTCTGATTCCTCTAAGTTTTGTGTAGGACATTACTTTTTCAGAAATCCCCTACTGTCAGAAAACAGAGTTCTAAAGAGAAAAATGTACCAGCCCTCTGGAGTTTCATTGTAGGTAATTGAATAAGAAGGTGTCAGACTCCAAGAGGCCTTTTAAATACTAAGCATTTTGAAAGCACAATAAACTCTTCTCACTTATTTGAGCATGAAATCTATTAGGTTCTTAGAGCCACTGAATCCTGAAAACTACTTTGAGATGTTTCTGAAATACAGTGAAAGACACCCTGGACAAGACTCCAGGACAGAGTTTACTTCAACAACAGTTCTGCTTGGAGTTTTGTTTTCTCTTAGATTGAGGTAGATTTTCATTAATTTTCATAGTGTTTTTTAAGTTTTCCACTGTAACAAATCCTTTTAAAGGTACTTAGCTAATACTATTTTTTAAAGTGTTATATATGTTAAGTATTAGAAGATGAAAGATTATAATTTGCGTCATATAATGAAGTACAGCATTGATTTCCAGGAAATTTTATGCAGAACCTGTTCAGTGCATGAAGCTGTCTGATATTTTTAATTTAAACCCTTAATTATTAGTTTCATAGCAGGTTTAACTGGTGTAGAATTCAGCTACATTCATCCTTTCCTAATGCTTTTATCCTCTTTCAATGAATTGTATTCACATTTAAAAAGTAGCTATTCAAAATGTCTCTCCCTCATCCATTCCACAGAAAAGGAAGATGGTTTTCCGGAGAGTCTCCACTGAGGAGTACAGTTCATATAGAACTGCTTATAACATTATAACAAATATAGTGTTTTCATTCAAACCAGAGGGCTCACTAACAGAATCCCTGGAAAGATGCCAAAACATGAATTTCCTCTACCTTTCATTTTCTCTTTCTTTAGAATAGATCATCTGGTTTGTCACTATAATGAGGAGTGGGTTTTATTCTACAGGGGTTTTTTGTGTGGTGGTTTTTTTTTGTTTTTAAGAACTAGCAACTCTTTCTGTTAAAATAATGTCTAATTGGCACTTTGTAGTTGAAATACTATAAAAAGCATAGCGAATGAAGGACTTAGCTGGTGATGTCTTTAACAGATACTCAGAGGAAGAGATTAGAGAGAAAATCCATGGGTTTTGCTATCGCTACCTAAACTGCAGTTGAAAGCATTAAAATTCTCTCAAACACGCAGTAGTTCTGGGCAACTAGAGATAATTAAAAATCAAGCAAGGATAAGGTAATGTTTCCATTGCTCTGAGATGACCTCTGTAGTGCAGTGCCAAATATTTCTCTTTATCTAGGGTAATCAGATTTCCTTGTATTTCCCACAGTTGCTCCTATACCTGTTACTATGAATTTCGACATTGTTTATTTAGTATTTTTTCTAGCTGATATATATCAATTACTGCTGACGTTCACTTCTCTAAGAGGTTATAGGCCTCTTTTTATCTTGTACATGTTTCTAGCATGCATTCATGGAGTATCTGTCCGCCTCAGAGCTTTTAATGTCTCTGTCCTTGTGTCACACTACTGAAGTAGGGAAGAACTCCCCCCACAGCTTTGAAAAGTGGGAACTGAAACACTAGAAGACTGAGAGATTTTCTCAGTAACAGAGGAAACGCTGTGACAGATCAACAAGTGAATCCATTTTCCTCAAATTACAAGCCAGTGCTTTATCCACTGCATCCTGCAAACACAGAGATGCCCCAAACTCTCTGTAAAGTCTAGGAATAAAGATTGGGATCACAGCTACTTAACAGTGTGGAATACTTCTGTAAGAAAAAAGAATAAAACAGTCTTTGGACAGTAGCTCTCTCACCAGGGGAAAAGTCTGCTGATGCCTCAAGCAGTCTTTGTGATAACTCTTTTGTCAGACTCAGTGGCTGTTATGATGGCGACTGGGACCCGTAGTTGCACTCCTTCTGAGAAGAGATTAATATATTTTAATTAACAGCTTATGCCATAATGAGGTAAGCATTAGAAAATAACAGGAAACATTGCCTCTAGTCCAAACTACCTGTCCAAGTCTCACGTTCCTCTGTTCTGCTGCCTCTCCTTGCAACAGACCGCAGGTTCGGAGCTTGTTCTGGAGTGCAGTCACATAGCGATCGCTCTGCTGCTGCTCCTTTTCCCATTCCAGCTCCTTCTGTACTTCTGTCTGTCTTCCTCTATTCGCTTCACCTTGGTTCAGCCACTAATCTCTCCACGTATATTTAAAATGGCATTGTACTGCATGCAGCTAAAACAAAGCTGTCTGTTTTAAATTAAATGAAGTCTGAGTAACAGTACTTACCAATACTTTGCACTGAAACCCTGTTCTTATTTTGACCAACCGATAAAGATTTAGGCAATCTCAGTCATTCAAGTGAAGATGAGTTTAGTCACAGCTGTTTTATATCTCTGCATGGGATGATCTACCAGTACCTGGAGTCTGTCCTTATCTTTTTTCCTAAGACTTTTTTCTAGGAAATGTGACTTATTCTCTTCTTTTGTGAGTTTCATTGTCACCCTGAAGTTAGCTTCAGGAAAGGTGCATTGAGAATCACACAGAGCTATACTATCCTATTCATTTACAAATCATCATTTCCAATTTTGAGAGAAGATGGAGATGATTTTCTTCAGTCATATTCGAAATGTGGCTTTTTTTTTTTGCCTTCTGAACAAGAACCTACGTAAAAATCATTCTCTAAATTTCCTTGTCACAAATCTCCATTTCAGAACTTCAGAGATGTTTCGCTCTTCCCATCTGTACTTACCTTTTTCAATTTTTAATGTTTTCATTATGATTTTCAGCTCCTGAAACTCCACAAGAAAAGGGAAACAATACATTTAAAGCTTTGCTGGTTGCTATGTGTACCATTACCAATGAAGATGCATTTTCTGAATGACAGTGAAAGGCAAGATAAACAATGACTAGAGCTGTAAAATGCACTATTAAACATGTTCCAAAATTTCCATTGCTCCCTATTTCTATAATGTAGCTGTCAAGGGCACTATTTATTTGCAGTTTGGGTTTGTGGGTTCTTGTGTATATTTGGGCATAGTTGTTAATGCTACATACATTCATGTTGGATAAGCTTAAATATAAATAATAAACAAATTTAAAATAATAAAGATCATAGTTGAAGCAGGATTTTATGTTCTGTGAACTCAACAGGTATGATTTGAATTATAAATGCCTCTAAGGACAGAATTTTGCATATCAATATAAATTTTAATTCTAAACAAGTCTAGTAAAGTAACATTTTCATTTTACAAGTAAACACTGTGATTCCCTCTACACCAGTTTGAGCTACCAGTGGTACTGCTGCTCAGTTTGGTTCCTAGCTGCAGTTTCTTAGCTATTTCCAACCATACTGTTTGTAGATTTATTTATTTATTTATTTACTTATTTATCTCGTGAGGCTCTACAGCTGTTTTCGTTGATTTCAGTATCAATTTTGGGTGAGTGCAGACATAACCAATTTCGGTTTTCATGCTGCTTTATCCAGCCGATAAGCTACTTAAAGGTTCTGTGGTGCTTCTGCTCTGAGACTAATGAGTGGCTTGGCTTTGCTTTACTTTATGGGTCAAAAAAAGTTTGCTAACCACAGTTAACTGTGGTGGGCTTAATGTCCAGCCAGAAAAGTACAACACTTTCTAGAAAGAGCTACAGAGATTTCCAGGTTAATTAAATCACCAGCTTTGGGAAGAGCCTAGGTGTTGGTCCTTGGATAAAAATTTTCATTAAAGGATACCATTCTGTAACTAATGCATAAACAAGCACAGTTATTGCAACCATGTTTTCTTTCTTAATTGTTTTGAATTGTTGATAAATCTGAAGATAAAATAATTAATTTTAAGGTGGCATCCTTTAACTACTTGCTGTTAAGCAGTTCAGCATTTCTACTCTTGTTCTAAAGTAACTTTCTTGAAAACTTCTCTATCATGTATAAAACCAAAAATATTACTCATAGCCTGTGGCACTGGCCACTCTGCATGTTTCACCTTAATTATGCATCTGCCTGAAGAGCAAGCTCCTGTTTGAAATTTAGTGTTGAAACAAGTGTGTCATTGTTTTAACTTATGAGTTTGGGTTTACCTACTCACTACTTCTACCTTCTGTGAAACAAGAAGTAATCTTCTGTCTTTAGTCTTGTTGAAATACCTGTTCATAGATTTGAAATGGTTTTGGTGATATAAATGGTACGAAGATTCTGGGTTCTACACCGCTTACTGTACTAGTTAAGCGAATTTTGGGTTTTGTCTTGATGGACCGTATTCTGTAAAAAATTAAGATCCAATTTCTGTCTTGAGAACTCACCCTTGTAATAAATTTAATTACTAGCAATATTAGTGGTTTTACCTGCATGTGTTAGATTGATTGACAGTGCTTTGCCCTCATAAAGATGTCATTGTTAAATTCACATAAGTATAGACAGCGTGAATAAGCAGCCTTTTGTGATATGTGTCTGTTTCTGAGACACATCGCTGTTTCCGTGTCAGAAGACTCTTTGAGATGACTTTGTTGACACTGACTTCTTACCATTTGATAATTGAATTCTAACATAACTGATTCTAAAAATGTATAGTTTTATTTATGGCCACAAAAAGTCTGAAAACAGGCACTGGTCAACAGTCTACATTTCAGCTGAGATGCAGATAAGACCATGAACAAACAAAACTGCATATATTTTTTAGAGACCTGAAACTGATATCGAGGTTTATTCAAGGTACTGCACAGTAAATCTAATGATTTACCACAGAAATTTAGGAATCAGTATCTTAGTTTAGTAGGTGCAATCTCTAATCAAAGTGCAAAAATGCGTAATGTCAAACAAAATGGAAACAAAATCCAATCCATTCTGAACTTACAGAAAGTCACGGGGGGGGGGGGAATCCACATGTTGTTCACTAAAATCCTCAAAAGGGCTGACCTAAGAAAAGGCATATGCTGTACACAACTGTAAATAAGCAATTCCACTCTGGAGAATTTGCCCATAAAAATCCATTAGCTATGCTACTAGTTGAGAAAACGTGTTGATATATGAACGTTAAATACATATATTTAATTTTTGTGTCTTAAGCCTGATGTTAAAAATAGTAATTAATGTAAACTGGAAGTTGTAATAAGTTAAATAATACGACTGTGATGTCTGAAGCACAGCTACTGACATCCATTTCAGACTTGAAGATAAAGTCTGTATGTTAGATGACATAAAAAATAGCAAAATGGTCATGAAATGAGGTAAAGTCTTAATCCTTATATGCTGTTATTTAGACTCCACTGCACTTTAAAGATGTAACTGCATAGTAGGAGGATTCCTGTACAAACCATCTCACTGAGAATCTGTAGGAACTAGAAAAGTCTGATTAAGTCAGGGTAGTATTGCATGCATGCATGCACGAGAGTGACTGAAGATTTTAAATACACCGTTGTCTTCCCCTTCAGTCCACTGGTGGGAGAGGAAATGGGACATTCAGATTTATCCCTTTCTGCCATCTGGGAAACAGACGTGCCAAGTAAATACTGGCGACATTGAAATCAATGAGGATTTTTTTATTGTCTTCAGAGGAGTTGGGTTTTTCTCTCCATGTGTCACCAGAGCAATCCTGAGCTCCAGCTGGCACTAACACCCATCTTCTGCTGGTGCCAGGTATCCACATGCTCCTGGCCATTGCTCAGGGGCTGCGTAGGCCTCCTGGCAACCCCGTCGCTGCCCTGCACACTCAGACAAGGGTACCCAGAGTCTCACCTTCCAAAAGAGGAAAAATCCTTTTGTAAAGCACATAGGCTTTCAGGCAAGAAGCACACTTAAAAACAATGCAAACGTGCTATGGAGTTACTCAAGGAGATCCTGGGCTTTTCTTAAAATTTGCAGTTGTACTAGCATTCCTTGTGAAAACATCATATGGACAGGATGTTGTTTAAATTCTCTGAATGTTGAATGAACCTGTATAGATAAGTCGCCTAACCTGACAAGGGTAGTTTGAAAAACTATAAATGTCCTGGCTTCAAAATTATTCATTTTCAAAAGTTACCCATTGGAAATATTTTTATCTAAGTGTTTTAAAAATTTATTCTTATCCTACTTAATTTGTTTATACTGAGTGGTTGTGGCTCTCTTCAAAGAGAAAAGGTGGTTAAAATACTCTATAGCATGGGTTTTTCCAATATTCCTGCTTCATCTGAATACAAGTAGATGGCTATTCCATACCTGATTTTATTGTCTATAAAAAGGGACAGGTAAAACATTGCAGTAACGTAAAGCACAAACCAACCAACTGAAAAATGGTTGTAAAGACAGTAGTTGTGGGATCAAAGAACAGTTTGTAAGTTCTTAAAAAGTACTCAAATGATCTTTCAGAAAAAGAAGCTAAATTCCTGTAAGATATTTATGCTGTAGGCAAAATAAAATGCTAAAATAATTAGTAGAACTAACATAGATTTAGCAACAGGTTTTATATTTAGGCAGTACCTTGTCAAGTAGGAGAGAAAAGAATAAAATCATAAAAAAGCAAATTAAAAAAGTCTTGGTAGAGATGAAGAAGTACAAGCTCAGCAACTTATATATGTTATTTACTGTAAAATATATGAATATTTTCCTAAATTATTTAATGTTATCAACAGTTATTTCTTTCTCTGTAGGAAGTCTATCCGTACTTGTGCATCATGATTTCAAAATGGGAACTGTTCCTAAAAGAAAAAGAGACTTACAGAAATGTTAGAATAAAATTTTTCCTCTTCAAAGCAAACAGAATAGAATATGGACCTAATCACACTGTATTATTCTTGACCTTGCTTCTCTACCTTTATTTAGTAGTTACAAACCTTGATGAATGCTCTCTCCTTGCCATTCGTATAACTTAGATCCCTACATTAGATCTTGTCTTCCTTAATGTATGCTGTGTCTGGGCAATAATTAGGTACTCTACCACCTCTGGGCTTGGCTGTGGTGCAAATTCTCTGCTCGGTTCCCCTTCTCAAAAATGGAGTCGGCACAGTTCTGCTGCTTATGGACTCATGCTCTAGTTAACCTGTTTGTAAAAATTATCCCTCCAAGGTTCAACTCTCTAGAACTTTTTCAGTTCTCAGAACTTGTCTTTTCAGTTTTTCTAAGTTCCTTTTAATCTTCTTATCAGCCTTGATATCTCTGTCTGACTTTCTTGCTAGATCTACCAGGGAAAACAAGTCCCTAGGATAAAGGAAAGCGTTTTTTCAACATCTTTCTGCATCTTCTCTTGTTGTATTTTGGAAATTCAAGTTTTTATTCCTAGCTCTACAAACAAAACAGGATGGCTAATTAATTTTTTTTTATTTTCCTTTTGACTTGATTGTCTCTTTGGAATAATTACTACTTCCTAAGGCTAGGTTATTCCCTGCTAAGTTGCTTCAAGCTCTGTTTAGATTGGATGGTGTGCATGTTGAACTTGACTGATACCAGTTCCATGTCTGAATATAGTCTTATGCATATGTATTCCAGACAAACCACTAGACTCCCTAAGTTTCACATATACATATTCCTCAGACCATTAAAACTATGCTGATGAGATGAGCTGCAAAATATTAGCTTACTGATGAGAGATCTGGAGCACTGCAGTCGCAGACTCCCAGGGAGTTAAGGGTATATTAAAGAACAGTATGTTGGGCTGACGCTATTTCCGAATGAGTTGCCTAATAGTACATAAGCATTTTCCCATTATTTGAATGACAAAATATGTTTCTGTGCTTGCAAAACACTAACTCAGATGCCCAATATCAACTTTAATATCTACCAACTATCTGAGTTTAGCCCAATCAACCATGAGTTTACCTCATGATAAAAACAAAGTAGTTCACATTCACTAGCATTTTTCTATTGGTTTGTTGCTATTGCTAGAAACCTAATTTTATTACAATTTAAATTTGACATGGAAATATATTTGTTTTGACAATTAATTACTTTCTATGAAGATATTTCAAATCAAGCTATGTGGGGAGGGTGGTAGGTGAAAGTAGAATACTCGATACATTAGTAACTGCTCAGCTGAGATATGAGGGAATAAAATTTCAGGTTCTATAGGCTCTGAATTGCTCCTACACGTCCTGTGTTGGTGCTGTGTTATAAGGTGATTGTCTGTTCTCGATAACTTCTGTTTAGTTGTTAACTTTTTAAAGTGTTTTGGTTTTTTTTTTCCTCCCATGTGCTTTGAAAACAAATCTGAAATGTCAAATCTCATTTTGCATAATGGAAAAATTTTGGGGATGGGCAGCTTTGTTAAGTATCCTTTGGGGGATTTTTTGCTGGTTTGGGTTTGGTTTTTTTCAGTGAGGTCTTAGACTAGGTAACTATAACATCTGATGCTTCCCATCTCATTTAAATCTATCAAAGTAGTCACAGTCAGGCCCTGCTATTACTTGAATGGGAGGACAGTTTGCATTTCTTTACAGTGTAACCTTTATCATGAGGGAGTACAAAAATCAGAGAAATGTAAGCCCTCTCCCTGTAGGAGTTGACTCTCAATGAATAATCTATCGTCTGTCTCTCCATCTATTTTATGTCATCTATTTGAAGCTCCGTGGTGAGTAGCGAGTGCTGAATGGCGATGATAGCTGTGTTAAGCCAGTCGGGAATATTCATGAATAGGCTTGTGCATAGTTTTTTGTTTCATTTCTCTGATATTTGGAACTACTTCTACTCACTTATTAGGAAACATTTACACTTATGAACATTTACTTGAGAAGTTAAATATGAAAAGCAAAGGGATTTCTGAGAATTAGTATTTTAGTAGAATACTATTTGTTTATGCCAGTCTTCAAAATTCTAGTGCCCATTAGGACTAGTTAACCTAACAGTCTAGCATAGACCAGGCATGCTATTTTCTGAACCAACAGCACATGAAGTAGTAATGCAATACTATAATTGTATCTCTGTTTTAATTTCTCTAGGTCAAATGAGCAAAAGTTTCCTTAACATTGGGTGAACTCAGAAAGTCCTTCAATGCAACTTAGTAGTGAGGCATGCTTTCACCCCTTTTTTTTTGTTAGCAGAATGCTTTTAATTGCTATATTGTTATGGCTCAAAGCTCAATAAAATTTTGAAAACAAACAAAATGAAAAGGTACACTTCATGCTTAATACCAATTTAGCAGGTGGGTGCCACTTTGAACAGAGTTACAGAATTAGTTCACAGTCAACACTTCCTTTGAGCATCCAAATTCTTCTAGCACGGTCACTTGGAGATTTCCTAGAGCTCAATAGATGTGTGTTAAAGGCTTTTATTTTATTGGGGAGAAAGAGATGAGAGATGACTGTGGCCACTTTCTGTAGAAAACATCTACAACAGAAAACAGCCGGTAGAAGGAAATAGAAACATGAGCATGTGAACTGCAACATACAGACGGCATCATGATGCCATGACAAGGCCACTATAGTACAGATTTATACAGACATTATAGTTGGAAGGGACCTCAGGAGGTCTCTAGTCCAACCTCCTGCTCAAAGCATGATCAACACAGAATTTATATCAGGTTGCTCCAGCTGGGTCTTGAAAACCTCCAAGGATTCACATTACTTGTTTTTAATCTTTTGCACCAAAAGTAAAAACCCTTTTCAAACTCTTAGGTGGTTGAGATTTGCCCCAACTCTTGTGAAAAGAGGGTTGCTCCCATAGCTTTAAGGACAGGATTGTAGCAGGACGGGTAAAGATCTGGATAATACAGCCATGCTGAATCAGTCTTAATATGCCTCCCTTTGAAGCTAGACTGCACTGCTTTCAGTTATACTTGTAATTACATGCACCAAGAACAAGAAGACCATATGACATGGGGGCATTTAGAAAGTCAAGACATATAGTGAATGTGCTATACTGTAGTGAAAACTGATTTCCACCCTTGTAAGGCTTTCCTGCTGTAAAACTTCTGGGAGGAGTAGCAGGCAGGAGAATGGAGAATGGTATTGTTAACAGTTTAACTATTTGAAGTTTTCCTGAGCTACAGATGAAATATTTATATCTACCAGAGGGGGAAATGCTATTAATCCATTCCTCATGAAAGGCTTCTAGTCAATAGTGGTGTGCATGCTGTGGTTGTCACCAGTGAAAATGGAAAGCTTTTAATATACATAACAGATAACCGTTGTAATTGAAATTCTCTTTCTTTCCTTTCACTAATCCAGGGAATAAACTGTATCTTAGACAATAAATAGCTGTGTTTTGGCTAGCTACTTGTTTTAAAATGCTTCCCCAATTGTATAACCGTTGTAATTGAAATTCTCTTTCTTTCCTTTCACTAATCCAGGGAATAAACTGTATCTTAGACAGCTAGCTACTTGTTTTAAAATCCTTCTCCAATTGTAAGTTTTCTCTCGCTATTTATGGAATTCTATATGTCCTTTCAGAACAAACTCTTGTCCAAAAATTTGCCTCAGCTTTTACCAAATAAGGAGGGTTTTGCTGTAACTAAATTATATATGATGTCAATTTGATTCTAATAAAAATTGCAGCCCCAAAAATGCAAGTCATAACTGAATATTCATTGCTAACATTTTCTTTAAAAGTTTAAGGACCCTTTTGAAAGCAAAAATGGATACAGAATATCATTATTTCATTACTTTGTACAGTCTTTAGCAACTGTCACAAATATTGTGAAGTGTTTCTAAGAATGTTAAGAGTAAAACAGGTTAATGTTGATCCTAACACAAGATCTAATTAGAAGTTTTCCATTTCACTCATCCGT
Source organism: Cariama cristata (assembly GCF_000690535.1). Taxonomy (NCBI): domain Eukaryota; kingdom Metazoa; phylum Chordata; class Aves; order Cariamiformes; family Cariamidae; genus Cariama; species Cariama cristata. Next base: position 44,194 of record NW_009594067.1, on the reverse strand, counting down.
TAAAGCAGTTGAAGTACCTATTCTTTGATTTTCTGTGAATAGACAGCTGTGTGGAGTCATGAGAGTCTTGCTGAAGTGAACAAAGATATTCAGACAACTAAGGAACCAATCCTACGTACATCCATGTGCATGTTTTAACTTTTTACATATCGGTAAACCACTGAACTCAACAGAACTACTTAGGCATAAAGATAAGAATGAACACGTTTGGGGAATTGTGGCTATAAATTTTGATCCGCAGTAAGATTGACTGAAAAGAGGATTTCCAGTGGAATTTGATATAGACCTAAAACAGGACAGCAAAAACAACTTTTTTTTTTTACTTAAATCAAATTTAAATGCAAATCTAAACTGTGAAAGGAATTTCCAGTGGAATTTGATATAGACCTAAAACAGGACAGCAAAAACAACTTTTTTTTTTTACTTAAATTTAAATGCAAATCTAAAGCGTGAAAGGATTTTTGCCTACTGAGCTTTCTAACCCTCATAAGCAGAATAATGACTTTGCATGTCAGATCTATGGAGGATGCGCACTTGCAACAGGAATTTCGAAGGCATCTTACCAAATTAATATATCTGGTCAACCTTGCAAAAACACTTTGGAAAATATTTATAGAACATATCAAATCAATTTACATTGCTCCCTATGTCTTCTCTTCCTGGCAGTATTCTCATAAATGACCTTCAGAAGCATGGAATTTCAAGGCTGAGAGACAAAAAAACCCACAGGATTATAATCATGTACATTTGAATATTTGTTGAAGTTGAATGCAAATTCTGCATTCACGTATAATATTGTTAGTTCACTGTATTGATTATTCAGGTCAGTAAAGCAGCCATGCACACATATAATTTCGTATGATTTATGAAACAACCTAAACACCAGAAGTAGATACACTATCTTCAGCAAAACTAAACAGAAGATCAAAATATTACTGTTGAGCTTGGTGTCTAGTAGCCAATACATCAACAAGTTGTCTTGTATGATGTTGGAGTCAAACTTTTGAGTAATAATGCATTTACATAAATATCTTTTGGTTAATTGTGCAGTAAAAAGGTCCAGTTTACAAAATTGTATTTCTATGTATTTGCAATTTTGAAAAAGCGTTTGTGAGCATTATCACCTGCTTATGCAAGTAATAAATTATATGTTCTCTGGAAAATTGCAGACTAATTTCACACTTTTTAGTTTAACTAAGCTTTCTTGGCAGAATGCTGAGATTTGAATTATCACCTAGTAAAATGCATGGTCTGAAAGGCTGCTACTGTTAATATCATTATTAATCACTTTTGTTACAATAATTTCTAAGAGCCAACCAGGAATGTGCTCATTGTGCTAAACAGTGTACAAAATACAGCAATGGTGGCATAAGATAGTAACTTGGAGAGAAAAGTTAAAAAGTAAGCAGATAAGAACGTAGCAATCACAGTGACAAAGGCAAGAGTAAAGCTGAACTGAGTCACTTCTTGTGTTTTATGGCAAAGACATACGGTGGCGATACACCAGGTTCCCATTTTGAAAGGGATCCCCCATTTAGATCCTAGCACCTAATGACCATGCACTAAGTCAGGCTGGACTTTTGTTATGGTTTCCTGGGAGTGTCGGTCTCCTTGGAGCAGCTGGGAATGGGAGCATCACCCCATGCACACCCTCAGCATGCTGAAAGGCACTGCTGGAACAGAAGAGGAAAGCATGGCCATGCAGAGGCTCAGCACAGGGAAGTCCAGTCTTAACTACAGAAAGGTCTCAGAAGCTGATGCTCCCTGTCTGGCTTCCTGCTGTGTTTCTTAAGGCAAGAGAGTCCCTCTGAAGTTTTACCTCATTTGCCTGGGGAACAGAGAGGGATCGCTATGGCTCTGTTTGTCCGGTGTCTACTGTTTGAATGCTGCTGATACTATTATTATGGAAGAGTTTATTGATCTTAAAATAAGAGCTTGCAGATAAGTGTCTTTTCAGCTTTGTCTCCTTTTCTAACAAGATGACACATTAGATGCCATACAAATTATTAAATGTCTAGCTTGTATCAGATACAGGACGTTCCAAAAGATCACACAGTTATCACAGGCCAGCAGACATGAGGATTTAAAATCCTTGTCTGGATTATAGCCCTGGTGTAAATACATGGGAAGCTATTGCTTTCAGTGGAACTTCACTGAATGTACCAGCTAAGAATTTGGTGTTAAGGGCTGAAAGTAACACTGATAGGATGCTATTTTTCCCCATGGTAAATGAAAAGAAATAACAACAGTAAATCAGCAGCATAAGTGTAAGAGTAATTGTATTAGACTCTGAAAGTAATGCTTATCTATTTTGTCAACACTTTCCTCCCTTTCAAAAATCTCATGGTATTGCAGGTGCAGAACTTAGTTGATGTCTTGCTTTTTTTTTTTTATTACATGGATTTAATTCTCATGGGAAAAGGCAACTTGACAGCATTAGAAAATTAAGTCATGTTTTTTGTCCACACAAGTGTACTGTAGTCAACATCTGTCTTAGCATCTGCATTATAACCTGCTGGGTACCTCATCCTAGGCCAATAGGTGAAAGAGTAGTTTAGTTCTAATATATATATGTAAATTTTAAATGACCGAGTATTTAAATCTTTGGCCTATCAGTCACATATAATCTAATCAAAATCGGTATTTTTACAGCACTCACTACTGTAGTTTCTGAGTGCCTTACAAATATTTTACATTATTAGCATTTTAAAACTCAGAAAATTAGGCTCTATTTCCATGAAGAAATATATAGTTATAAAGATAATGACTTTCTTCCTGCATAATCTGCTGGAGAGTTTTTTAAACTCTGTTTAATCTCTTTTTTTGTCTTTTTTTCTTTTTTATTCTTCTTAGTCTATTGTTTTTATAGAGGAGAATTCGTAACATCATTACAAGCACTGGTAGTTTTGAAAAATTCAGTACTGTCTGTTAGGTACCCACTGCGTTTAATAAAACCAAAACCCGAAGTTCATTCTTCAATAGGATTGCATTTAACATTATGTTTTGTTCAGCCAGGTATCTCATGCTTAGCAAGTACTGAAGTTGCATTCACTCCAATGGACTTTGCTTGAAGTTAGTCATATGTATTTGTATTTATTTTTTAAAGAGGATTAAATTAATCATGCTAGATTAGAGAATCAAATCTCAAAGAAATGTGGAAGACTTCTGCCCATGTAATAGATATTACTTGATGATGGCCCCAGGATTCTTTCATTTATTGCTGTTAACTGAAGTTAAGATGATTGATCCTGTCACAGAAGAAACATGGTTAAGAAGTCTTTGATTTGTCTGCCTGAAATCCTCATAGGTTTGGACCTGGATTTAGAATCCAGTTTGAAATTCCTGAGTGTACAGGATAAATGTTTTCAGTGCCAGCTTAATATTTTTCCACTTTACTTATCACATAGCAAATGTACTGTCAAATTTTGCACTCTGTGGAGCTTGCTAAAGGGGAAACACAAATGGACATGCAGGAGTAACGTATGGCATTCACACAGAGAGAGTGTAAACATTAGTAAACAGGTTCTGCAGCGACTCCAGTATAGGTCATTAAGAAATGAGAACTTTGCGGGGAAGTCATGCTAAATTGTAGCATTGTGTCTCTAATTTTTAGCCCTCGAAGCCAGTGAACTGTGAGTCAGGTTTAATTATTAACACATTTGGGTGGGAAAGGGGAAAATACTGAGGGATAAGAAATTAAACAAAACAAGTGACTGCTTCTGTGGGTGGTGAGAAACAGCAGTGTTTCTGTTATGAAGGTAGAAACAGTCGTCATAGATACAGAAAGGGCTGGTTCTGGAGCCAGTTAAAATGTCTGTGGAAAGTCAGCCAATATGTGACAATATTGCTAAAAGTGAAAGGAAAAGGATAAATGTGGGGAGAAAAAAACAGTATGGTGGAGTTCACAGTCTACAGCTATCCAGTTTTACTTTCAAGTGTAAATACAGCAGAATTATTGCATCTCTGATTCCCAAGAATTCGTGAATTCATGGTTTTGCTTAGAGCTGTGTACTCTAAGAACAGCACAGACACCACGAACTGAAGTTCTTGGGTTCTAAGCTAACACTACAGCAATAAGTGTTGCAGTTGAAATAACTGCAAACATTTTAATGCTCTTCAAAAATTCTTTCAGATCAATAACCTTTGCTGGCTTTAGAAAAGATTTTAAAATTTTCTGCCAGGAAGTATGTTAAGATGATGCTGAGGTGGTTGGTTGTGTTTTTTTAATTTGTGAAATCTGTTGGAAAACACCACAACATTTCTTTCTCATTCTTGTGCTTGCAAATGAGTCAATAAAGCCATCAAAGCTTCTCAGACACTTGGCTGCAAAGCAACAGAGTTTAAAGATAAGACTATATTTTTTTTTGTAAGGAAATTACAAGAAGATATCATTTCTGAAAAAAAAATTAAGGAAAAAAAAAATTAGTTACAATGCCAGGGAAAACATTGAAGACTGCTTACCTGATCTTTCTTAGAACAGCAACACAAGGCAGAGAATCTCGTACTACTGGGAAATCTCTAAATATGCCGGAAGCAAATGACAAGTGTAAAGCTACTCTTGGAGTATAGCAAAGCTACAAACAAGTTTAAAAAATATTTCAACAGTAGGTCTGACAACAGAATCAAAATATTAAAGACATGAGTTCAATTGTAAAGTCAACCTTGGACAGAAATGGTGTTAGGCTGATATTTGAATTTTGCTGCTGCTCAGGTGATGTTTGGATTACTTACTGTGTATACTTGCACAGTTTTCATTGCATCATTCAAAATTAATCTGATCTAAAATGAAAATATCCTTATAAATAACATTGGAATAGGAACTTCCTAGTGGTATCTGTAATTCTTATTTTTAAATCACATTAACTGGAAAGGAGGATAACATGGTAATGAAGTAGCATTTATACTGATGATCTAACAGCAGTCATGTAAATGTAGTTAGATATATTTTCCCCTCCTGGGTCTCAAACATTTCCATTAATAACAGAAATGAACCCTTATTTGAACAGTGGAGCTAAAATCCTTCTTTATTATTAGAAAGACAGAACTCTATTTTTCTCCTTTTATTATTGCAGTGATGTATGCACATTTAGAATTTATTAACATTTTGAAGTTTGTTCTTCTGGCTAGAAAACGCTGATCACAGCTTAAAATGTCATCATAGGAGGGCTCTTTGAGTAAAACAGCATGGCTTTTTCTCTGGAGGCATCTAGATTGGTTGTGCAGCTCTCCCGCTTGAGGATAATATGTAACAAGCAGGAATAGAAATGTACTTTTTTACACATGTTCTTTTGTGTTATTCATTATTTTTCTATCTGCAACACATTTTTTTTGTTTTACCTTAAACTTTTAAGCCCTGAGTTGAAATCTTCAGTATTACAGAGACTACTGCATAAGACTCATGTCCATCCATAAATAGCCTTCCTTGACATTTATCCTGCAATAACCTTAAACAAGTGTGTTTTAAATGCTTAGACAACTGATCTTTTACATACATCTTTCACAACTGATCTTGAGTTCAAGAATCAGAAAGAAGTGTTATTTACATCACATAATAGGTTCCTGTTAGGTATCTATTACTGAAAGGGTTAGAGCAGGTCTACTCCACATTGTTTGGCAAAGTTTTACCTCTCCCTAAGCAATCTTCTTCTTGATAAACTACCATTTAGTAGTGCAATGGATGTCATAGCTATTTCCAAATCAAGGCTGGTTTTCATAGAACTGTTCTTTAACAAAAGTTTATCTGTGGAGGTGCCACAACCCTTGTGATATATCTTTTAAAAATACAGCTATGTGAGCAATAGTCTTGATATCTTCCAGTTATGAAACTGAATGAGCCCAAGCCTTCTTTTCCACTTTCAAATTCCTAAAAATTAGTATAAAATGAGAAAATTAACCATAATGCCAATTCTTACAGCATTCTGTTAATTACATCTCTGTGTCCCAGACATGCTATACTTTACATATCCAGTTTAGGGTCCATTTCTTACTTGCTTTCTAACACGTAGAGAGCGAAGGAAGCAAACTAATCATAAAAAAAGGTTTGGAATTTGCTGGACGGCACATTGTCTCTGTCCCTTGACTTCCTGTGATTTCTTTATTGCTATGCTAAATCCCCACAAGGTTTGGAATAGGCTGGGTATCAAAAGGCATATGGGAAGGAGTTGCAGACTTGACACCCTGAACAGATATTCTCACCCAATCTGTTGTAGCGGTGATTTATACATGCTGGCTACAGATCGTATTGAGGAAAGATTCTGAACAGTGCAATTCATGCCAGACTCAAGAATTTAAGGGACTAACATCTTTCTTAAGACAAAGATTCAGGACTTTCTTGTAGTTAGGCAGATGTTCCCTTATCTTTCTTTCATCAATAAGAATGAGCCTTTTTAAGGCTTAATTTCTGCAGCTTTATACATAGTGGTCTTTCAATTTCCACAACAAAATAAGGTATTAAGACAGAAATCCCTGCTGAATCAAAACAATTGTACAGACCAGCCTCTGGCTTCTTTCCAGTGAGAGTTAGGGGATCACATCTGCAATCTGCACTTTAGACCTTCTAAAAGACTTGCCATTTGTTAGTTTGAATGTTCTACAAGAATATCCCATGGGATAACTGAAAAAAGATCCACCTCATTGCTTCCTAATATACCTTCAGCAGGCAAAAGCATCATCACGCTTAGAAGAACAGCTCTGGAGTAAGCAGGGAATGTGAGTTAGATATCCCAGCTGCACAGCAGTCTCTTGGGATGCTTCATCTGCTTTCTGCAGCATTTTCTTCCAAAATGAGTGCCACAGAAATGTCATCATGACAATAGGTTCTCACTTAAACTGGGAGCAGACAAGTGTTGGAGCTGGGCAAAGGACCAGGGTGTGCTATCCTTTTCTCCCCATTCATTCACCCCCAGGCAAATGTGGTCTCAGATTGGGTGAGACAAGTGAGTGTTCAGTAATGGGAAAGGACAGAGATTTCTAAGGATGAATCCGTGATGATACTACTAAGCTGAGACTTTCCGATTCCTTTGGACAAGTACCATCTGGTAGGGGAGAGTTGGTTTTCTAATTCTATAGCTAGATCTATGTGACAAGCCAATGGGTGTTCTAGATTTCCATCTTTTCATTTTAATGCCAAACTACTTTGCAGTTACTTTCATTACTTCTATTCTATGGAAATATGGCATCTAAGAGACAGCAAACACAAACTAATCGTTCTTTTATCTTTCTTGCCATTTCATTAGTGTTCTGGGACAGAATCCAACTGCCATGGAAGTTTTCTTAATCCTCAGCTCTAATTTCTTGCTGACCACTACTGACCTAATAATGATACTCTGATATTTTTCTTCTCCCCCCCTGCCCTTGGAATTTTACACTTCTCTTTCTGGCTTTTGTTCCCAAGAGCTTATGTGAGGCACAGATCCTGTCTACGTTTTAGAATTATCTTTTTCTTCTATCCGTGAAATTACTCTTTTTATGCTTTAAAGATGTCACCATATTCTCCAATGACCTCTTGTGGCTTATGTATTTGAACATTATCTTGTGTACTTAACCTTTCACTCAGTCCTTTCTGTTTTGAGACTTTTTCTCTAACTCTCTTTGCAGTATTAGTATTCCTATCTTCCTTACCCTCTTTGCTTTGGAAATTCTCCTGTTTGTTCTATGTATTACTACTGCTATGGGATGCCTGTAATGAAGGAATGAGGGCAAAAGAATTTCTAACAATGAGGAGAGATGACCAGTAAAAAGCAGCAAGATTTGGGTAATCCAGTGAAATTTCTTGTAGATGAAAGGACAGCAGAACTTTTCTATGGGACTCTGTTTCTTTTGAAGTATCATCAAGGAATGGGCCATACCTGCTGAATATGACTGAAGTCCCAGCAGTGCGTTAATCAAACGTCTGAAGTTCTAAAGGAGGATGAGAAAAAAGAAATGACTGGATCTATTTAATGATTTACATAATGATAGTCAGATTGGGCAATACGTGTTTACACATAAAGCTGTCCAGTATTTTCCGTTACAGAACCTTAATATTTAACCCCTCCTATGAGTGGGCTACAGTTAAGCCCTTCAAACTAAAGTTTTGCCTAGGTCTATTTATTATTATACAGATATTTAAAGCATACAGATATACAGATATATTAAAGCATCTCAACCTTTCTGATCATCTAGATCAATGGAATTAAAAACAAAACAAAAAAATGGATTTATTTTTTTTTTGGATAGCCATTACACCAATGAATTCTAATAATTCTTTTTTGCAATGTCAATGTGACATTTGACATGGAAAGAAAGAGGGAAAAGATGCCACAGGGCATCGTTTCAGGCTGTCATTTGTCCCCGTTGCAAATTCATCTAGCTTTGTTTGAATGGGCAGTGATTTCAAATTAGGGGATGGCAGCAAACTCTAGGCAAGAGAGCCAGCATGCAGCCGTCCGTCCCGCAACTGATCCGCGGTGCTGAGGGAGCAGGCTCTGCTCCTCTTGAACAGACGGATGAACCCTGGGGGCTGCGCAGGCCCTCACTCTGCCTGTGCCTCTTCTGGCTCGGGCAATTGGCACCTGTGTGGGATGGAGAACAAAAGAGACCATCCTTTCTGCGGAGAAGAGGAAGGAAGCCATCGTTCACTGCGGGGAAAGGGAGGAGGGCAGAGCGTAGAAGCCTCAAGCTCATATAATTGTGTCTGGAGGGATGTCACCTTGATTGGTACAGGTCTGTTCTGAGAGGCTGAGGATCTCTAATGGCTCACATGTAGTCAACATCTCTTTGTAACAGTGTTTTAAGGTTTCTTTTTTTCAATGTTTCCTTTCAACAAGATTTAAGTATTTATGCCTATGTATTAACAGAAGACTTATCTGGGAGCTGAAAGAGCATTATCCTCCTGCTATCATCAGCTCATACGGAGGACACTGCTCATCACACATTATTAACTGTGGCTACCTGACTGCATAACACCCACTATCCGTAGTATGAGTACAGTTGTGAAGATACCCACGCACACACACACTTTTACATGCACTGGAACAAGAGTCTATTAAAGCTGCAAATGCAGCACCTGAGACTGAGAAAGTTCCAGAATCGAAGCTGCCTCTGTGACCTTTATTTAGCCACCTGTGTTTTTGAATTATGCTACAGCCTTTAATTGGGTGATCAAAGTGAGCATCTCCTTATTAGTGCACAACATGAGTTTCTCTCACTGGTAATGAATAATGTGGTTGCCTTCAGCGCCCCAGATGCACTTACAGCAGAACTTTCTCATCTCTAACATGGGACTAATAACTATTACCCTGCCCAGACAGGGTCTTAGGAAGGTAATCCATGCTTAAGATGTACTCAGAAGCTGCAGTAGGTCAGCTAGCCTAAGAAAATCCGGCTAACAACTGAATGTGGATGATATTCAGTAAATAAAGCACAAGGCTGCACTGGGTGCTGAAGGTAAAAAGAAATATTGAACAGCAGCATCCAGTGATCCTCTGCTGTGATACATGAAAAAGAATTGGATGTTGATGTAAATTAACATGGGTAACTTCTCATTCTCACTTTTCTTAATTTTCCAGTATTTTACTTAAATTTCCTTTGGATGCTTGGAAGCATCTTTTTTTTTTTTTCTTTGCATGAAATACATTATTGTGCTTGGACAGGAAATTATTTTTGAAACCTCCAGCAGCATATTATAATTTAGTTCAGGCATGAAATATAAGCATGAACTTTAGTTTGCATAGCTACAAATTTTTTCAATGATCACAAAGTTATCCTGTTGATCTTAAGGCAACAGCAATTAAAAAATGACAGTGTTTTCCTACTGGGTGTTTCAGTACTTATTTCCACATACCGACAGGAGTATGCACTTGATCTGGCACTCTGAAATGAATTGGAGAGCAGGAGAAACCTGTTCAATTTTCATTATACCTTACAGAATTTAGAATAATTCAGTCTGGTCTCTTCAAAAACCCATTGCTTTTCCAAGCAAAGTTATCAGTCTGTCATGCTGTTGTCTCCTGTCATAAAACTGTCATCACAGTCTCTCTGACGTGGCAATGCTGGGGGCACTGGCGAAGCTTCTTGGCTTGATGGTGCTCAGATTTTGCACGGCAAGCTAGGTTGCTGCAATGAAAGTCACATGGCTCTTCTGCCACAACGTGGGAGCTACCGTGCCTTTCATTACTAATGTCATCAAATACCATCTTGACATCTGGATACATTCCCACCCCATTTGAAGTATCAGCTGTTTATTCCCTCACTGTTGACCTTTCTTACTTCCTTATAATTTGTTGAGCTATCATCCTTTCAAAAACCTGCTATTTTTTTTCTTCTCTGAAAAGTGCTGGGAAAGGGTCTGTGTAACACTGAGTGTTTATCAAAATAATGGCTATGCTTTTCCGTCTGAGCTGTGCATAGGGTCATAATGCCAAGAAAGATCTGTAGGAATCAAAGAATCGGAGGAAAAGCTGGGTTGGGAGGAACCCCTGAAAATCATCTCACTCAACACCCCTCACAAAGCAAATCAAACCTCTTATGTTTCAAGGAAGCTTTTGGACTCTATAGTCATACCGTTGGATTTCGTGACTGTATTTGCTATATCTCCTAATGCTCTTATATCAGAAATTATGCTGTAATTTATCATATTAATGATACATGACAAATTCATATGCATCTTCTACCTTGCAAGTCAGTTTAATTCCCTCATTATGTAATTCTCAGGATTTTTTTTAAAGATTTGTTTAATTTAAAGGTTAAGTAATCTCCTTAGATTCCAATCTGCTAAGTTAGGACTGCTATAAAAAGAATATGTAGTCTAACCTTAGCTTGAAATAACATCTACACTGAACAATGGTTGTTTTCAGGTGTTACATCCAAACAGAACTGTAGCTATATTTTAATCTGATTTTCTACACTATCCACATATTTTAATGGTGGATTTACAAGAACTCTAGAACAGTATTGTCCAGAGGGGGTTTTTTCCTAAATCTTTTCTGACAAGTCCCCAGCCTTTGAGTCTTTCATTAATCACCATTTTGTTGTAGAAAACAATCTTCTGAAGTTGTAGATGTTTCTTGCCAGAACTATTTTAACCAGCTGATTTCACCTCATAATCAGTACTTTGTACAATTTTTTTTTCTTTTCATCATGGGCAATAAGCAATGTTTCCATTAACAATTTTCCATTAAATTCCTCTTGAGAATGTGAAAATGACAGACTTTTCTTATGCCTAAAGAAATAATGTGATGTTTTTACTAGGGACTACTCTGTGATTAAAGGTTCACATTCCAAATAGCTGCAACTTCTTCTTTTACCTTTATACGTAGATGCAATTTTATTCTATTATAGCTGTTAGTTCTGATGTAGTTACAGCCTCCATTGAAGTTTGTGACCCTAATTCATGCAATGAGAGGAAAAACATTTTTAAAATAGTATGTTTCTTAATTAAAGGATTGACTTAACTACTGATGCAAACTTAAAAAAAAAAAAAAGAATTCTTTAAAATTCTGTGGGAATGGTGTGTCATCTCTGTAGGACAAAGCAGGGCTATTTAGAACATCTCAGCTATATTTTGGCATATAATAACGCTTAAATTCCTCTCAATGTGATCCAATTCCTGTGATAGCAAAGCTTTCCTTGTTTCAAAATGTGTAAAATGAGGTGAGGATGTATTTTCGCATGGTTTTTTTTCCTTTTGAATTGGTGCAGAATACTTAAACTGTTCTCCTAACCTGCCATACTCTCTGAATTTTATCTCATAATGGCTTTGTTCATCAATGTCTTATCTGTGGGTACTGCTTTCTTTCCCTTTGACTACCAGTACCGTATCATTCTTTGTAAAAGAGCTGTAAAAATGGTTTTGGCAAAACCCATCTTCAGTGAGTACAAAAAAAAAAAAATGCACAAAGACATAGTCTATTAGTGTCTCAGCACTAGCATTTCTTCCTACAAAAGAAATGGCACTTTCAGGGTTATACAGGCTACCCATGTAAAACCTTTATTTGGCACCTCTGTGTACTGAAACTGTCCAACTAGCTGATAAGCGGGCACCATGCCACCGAAGCAGATGGGCATAGCTGTAGAGAGCCAAAAGACAATGTATGTGCATCAAGTGTGGATGTTGGTGGCAGTCTTCCCAGTCAGTGATGTCTTAACGATTAAATGTCCCGAGTTTTTTGCATCTGTAGTTACAGAGATGCCAACCTCACTCCTAGACGGTGTTTGAAAATCTCTCCTGTTTCATTTTTAAATTATAAAGAACTTTTTGAGAATGCTTGATCTAGAAGGTACTTGAAACAAGAAGGTTAACAGTAAAGGAAATAGTAACGATAACCTTTCCCAGTCCAAAACAGGCACAGGCTCTCACCCAAAACTGAGATGCAAACTGGAGTTCCAGAGGAAGGAAAGCAAAAGCATTATTTAGGGTATTTGAGATATGCAGTGGAGGGAAGTAACAGGTAGTTTCCGAGAAAGAAAATCAGATACAATCAGAGAAATGCAATTACTGTAATTTTACCAAAAAAGAAGGATTTGGAGGTTACATCATGAATGAAAGAGACTCAAAGACAAGAATAAGGAACATTATGCTATTCTTTGATTGTATCACATTTAGGGAAATAGAATATGGCCAGTCTACATATATTAAGAGGGCTGGATCACAAAGTTACCTGAGTCCATCACTAGTTTATTCTCAGAACTGGAAGAACCTATTGCATGCAATATTTTTAGCTAATGCATAATACAGGGCCAAATATGCACAGAGAGCCAGGTATCAACCTTCCTGAGGAAGACCATAATTCATCCAATAAACAAACAAGGTATAATGTGTTCTGGTGATTTCAGTAAAATCAGATATCAATTGATTGATAAATGAAGATATTTTTAGAATAGTACTTCCTTCGAATATATGCAATCTGGTTTCAGTGTGAAATGAATGTTTTTTAGACACACATAGTCTTAAATTTCCCTGAAGAAGTTAGAAAATGAAGTCCATTTTGCCTTTTATGCTCTTTTAGAAAGAGTGATGTTTGAGTACCTACTTGTATTTTATTGTTATAGCTTCAGATTTCTTTTTTATCTCATTGAATGCATTCAAGATTGAAAAATACTGAAAAAAAGCCACTTTGTATTAAAAGATACTGATCTTGCCAAATCAGGCAGTCTTGCCAATCAGATGTACCAGAAGGGAATAAGGGAAGAGGAAGTGTGTTCTTCCTCTCTCCTCTCCCTGTGGCTCAGTGAGTTAGTCCCAGTCATGTGGGCACAGTGACTATCATCTCACACATGTGCGTTTCCTACAGGAGGAAGTTCCATCTAACAACACAGTTTCATGAAGCGAGTTTTTGTGCCTCTAGGATTTGACTCCATCCACTCCAGCTGTCTTAGCCTTCTAAACAAAATTCAGTCTGGTTCCATAGAACAGTTGGCTCTAAACAGCTGTGCTAGTTGCGGTCCCTTCAAAGGCGAACACTCTGCAGTTCCAATTTATGTTATCTCCAAAGAATTGGAAGTGACCTTTATTGTTGACTTGTACTTTCAAAACAGCCACCAGCCTCCCAAAACAGAGCTGCCAGCCAGTGACTTTGAAAGTCTTTGTGCTCTGCTCCCCAACCCCAAAACACAAACTCTCCTAGTATCTTAGCCACCTCCCAATTTTCTTCCAAAATTTTGGAGTGGTCTTAGGAATTTTTTGAAAGTTTGTGCTTTAGAAAACAGCTCAGAGAGAGGTAAGGAAGCACCTGATGGTCCTCGCTTATTTTTCCTCTGACAAATATATCTTTAGCTTCAATTAAATCTCCTTTGGAATATGAACACCAAGGACCAAACTCAAAGCCCTGTGAACTCAATGACCAGGCTCCTCATGGCTTTGACTGTTAAGGCATTAAGTCAGAGAAAACGGAAGGAAGAAAACAATAGCTGGGAAGCTGAATAGAAACCTCTGAATTTATCGGAAAGATCTTATGGTAAATAACTTAATTTTAGCAAGAATTTTGATGTATTCACTGAGGGAGATGGATTCCCTTTATAAATAGTTGCAGTTGGCACTCAGATACTGAGGCATCAATAAAAGAGTCTAGATAAATGTCAGTAGAGTTCTGTTCCTAGCAACAGTATCTATTGATTTTATTTTTTGCATTCTGTTAAAACCGAACACTGAAAGAATTCTGAGTGTCCTGATTTGTATTTTTAATAGGGAATTTAAATGGACACAGCTGCTAAAAACTCCATTAAAATAAACTGTTCCATGACTGAATTATAATCAAGATTTTTATTTTTGGGTGTTTCTGAAAAGACCAGAGATACCAAGGACACCAGAGACAACAGTCAACACGTGTAACTCAACCAACGTGCTGATGTCTGAAGCAAATTATGGCTTCCCACATTTCCAGTGAGAAGCCCTTCTCATTAAATTACAGCAAAGATGTATTTGTTTTGTTTATTTTATCTGACAAAACCACCTCACTTTCCTGGCTGCACGTTGTCCAGTTCAAGTAGGAGGGAGAGACAATGGTCCCACCCACCTCTGGTCACTCCGCAAAATAGATAGGTTCCTCCTAGGGCTGCATGAGTTTGAGAAGGACCTAGAGAAGTGGTCCTCAACTGGTGAGGCTGGATTAGCCTGGGTTAAATGCAAGCATATGGCAGGGTGAGCATTGCACAGAGTCCGCATGGAGAAGCACTACTATTCTGTAGAGGGGTTGGGCAGTTGGTGAGACTTGTTGGACCGCTCTCAAGAATTGGTACCATCAGCGGAGCCTCTTGGTAGGGTGGTGGTCCTCAGAGTAGGCAACAGCAGGGAGGGAGCAACACCGCTTCTTGCTAAGGGGCTATTCACATATTCTGCAGAAAAACAATTATGTAATCTATTCTTGATCATTTTTCCAAATATTTCTTAACAATTGAGAGAGACCTGTAAATAAAAAAACATTCTTCCACCTATCACTTTTTTGCTAAATGTGTGGGATTTTTTTGCAGCGGGTTCATTCCATAGTAAGAGTCACTCACAAGTGAAGCCTTGGATAAGCCAGTAGCAGTTTATAGTAGTCAGTGATCTTGTTCATGTTTCTTTTTCATTGGTAGTTCGTTGGTAAAATATTTTGTGGTGCTACAAGTTACAGTGAAATTTTACAGCAATTCCTACAGTTTTCCCCTAAGATTTAATAATAAAAAATATCCATAGAAGACAGCTTGAATCCTTGTGAATGCAATTTCTACACTGATCGCTGTGTATGAACTCTGAGGAAATCCAGGGCTTGAAATGCTTAGAATGGTCTAGAAGGCAGGGTTTGGAAAAATTCTTTCGAAATATTTCTAGCCCTTGCACTGAAGAACCAAATGACCTCCGAAATCACGTCATTTTTGTTTCTGTCTCTTTTTTTCTATGCCAAATATAATATGAATTTAACAGCTGATAAGAACTTCTCAAAAAATAATGCCATTTCAAAGCCATGATTTCAAGTTTTTAGACCTTGTACAGTATTAATTTCTAGTAGTAGTAGCTCTTCAGGTACATGCTGGCAGATTCATGTTGGAATTGAAGCAGAGGGGTAGAAGAGGCACTATTTTAAGGTTCACTGTTGCCTGAACAGCTCAAGTTATATCTTGAAAAATAGAGATATTACTAGAATTTCAATATAAAGAAATCATTCTGAGCTCTATTTAGGTGAGAATTATCTGTATATCATTTTCCTGTTACTTTCATTTAATTAGTCTTTTCTGTTTTGAGAGACTTTATAATCTCTTCCACAAACAAAAGAAAGAATGCGGAAAAAACTAGGAAAATAACATAAGAGGAAAAATATCAATCCATCTGTGAATATATGCATGTATACGTATGTGTCTGCAGCTGGGTGGATATCTACTGTGCTGCAGTAAATTGAGTATTCAGATATTTGAAGTTACTTCCTGCTGGTAAATGTTTCACAACAAAGATGTGATCAAAAGAAATACAGGAATTGAATCATGAGTGAAACCAAACCAATTAAATCTCTACTGCTAAGTCAAAAAAATAAAATAAATATGTCCTGTTAAAATTTCATCCTTACCTGACTTTCTATAGTACATAAAATGCACTTTTGTTAAAGAGGTCATAAGCTTTAACATATGGATGCAGAAGAAACCCCCAAAAAACCCCAAACCAACCCAAGAAGAAAAGAATTTGAAATGACAAGAAGAAAATTTCTCTGCTCCTCATTTATGAGAAGAATGGCAGAAATATTGTCTTTCTAAAGAAAACTCTTTTTAAAGTAACTCCTTAGTTACTTAGATTAGTCCTTAACAGATCCTCAGTGCGTGTAGGATACAAGAGACAGTAGTTCTCAGAAGATGTCACTTCAGGAGTTCTTTGGGGATATTTTACACTGATGACGTTTAAATTGCTTTGTTCTTTTTGTTCATGTGGAAAAAAGGGAGTGCATCTCTGCATAGTGCAGTGTTACTGTCTCATTTTTGATGTTACTGGTACGAGTTTTTTAATGGGCTCTGTGACATTGGGAATTTTGCCTTGAAGGAGTTTAGGTTTCCAAACAGCAAGGGTGGAGTGATCTGTGTCAGACACTAAGAAATGAACCGAGCCCTGGAAGTCCCTTTCCCTCTTAATTGACCATAATGGGAATCCAGACACTGCTCAGAGGAGGACATCTGCATTGCAGACATCTAAATGTGGGCAGATGGATACCACTCCAGCAGTAATGTGCTCTGTAGAAATCCAGCTTCTCTTATGCAGAAGGAGCTGGAGCTATGTCTTTAGGAAAAAAGTAAATCTCAGCTGTGCGTTCTGGACCCAGCATAATTCTGGTGCACAAGAAAATGGAAGCAAAACAGAAGAAGCCAAAAGAAAGAAAGGAGCGTGGTGAGTCTCACCCAAGCTATAACTCCCCAGCTACGAGTAGATTGAGGGATGACTGCACATCATAGCAATGTGCTGGGCTCTGGGCTATCCCTTCATCCATTTCTGACCTGATCAGAATGTGCCTCAGCTTTCTTCCTGCCTGTTATACTTATGAATCCTTCCTACACAAATCAAGGGGAAAATAGAGTTAATACACTCCTATATAAAATCAGGACTTATAACTGAGCCCAAAGAGCTTGAGAGTTTATACATAGCCACTGGGTGTATAGAAGCCTCTGGGAAGAAATTTTAAGCAACTGCAAGCAGTGATTGCTTAGCAGTAAAAAACCAATCCGACAGAAATTTCCGTTTGGTGGTGACCTGTTCTGATGCACTTGACAGTTCAGCAGCTTTCGGTCCGTTTTGGAGAGGACACTAATTGTTAAAGTGTACTGTAAAGGAAGTAAAATATCAGAGATATTTTTTACCTGAGGGAGCAAAGGGAAGGAGAAAATATGTATACATTTATGAGTGATGAAAGGCTGAAGAGCCAAGGACTCACAATGCCAAAGGGTTAAAAAATTCACTGATAAACACAAGCAGACAAACTAGACTGTCATTGCAATTTGAGACAGAAAAGCCCAACAACTCAAAAATGGATCGTACAAAATCAATTCACATTCGCTCAGAAACAGAAACTCATGAAGGTGGACAGTGCTCTGATACTATAGACATGATTGATTAAAAATGAAAAAAAAAAAAATAGCAGTAAGAAAAGGTCTGAGTCCTAATGATATGAAGAATTCAACCAAGCAAAACTAGTGCAAGCTGCATGCTGTGACAACCAACAAGTAATGAAAAAAATCCGGAGGATTATGTCATTCTGCAAGGGCTTCCCAGTATGTTTAAGAAAACGAATGAACATGTATTGAAGTTGAACTGGTTGCACAAAGCCCTCTGCTGCCAGGAATGTTATTATTTGATGTCAAGGCTACTGGTTTTGGCCCTGAGCTCTCTCCCATTGAGGCCTGTAGGTAACTGCTGGTCAGGGAAGACTTTCATCTGGATCATTAAAAGCAGAGCACGGTTGCTCTTTGTGTTAGGTTGCTGAGAGCAGCAATTCTGCTTAAAACAGCTGGTCCTCACGCATTCAATAACTGAATCTCTCCTGGGCATGAATTTGGGTCCCGATTCCTTTTTGGAGTCAGGCTGTGGTTTCTGATCCTGCTCTGCACT
>NW_009594067.1:542-26126 GCF_000690535.1 Cariama cristata | reverse complement strand
TGCTGAGGTGTGGCTCCTGCTGGCTTCTGGAGCTGGACTCTCCACCACACTGTGCTGCCCACACCCTCATCAGCTCTCAGAGAAAACCTCAGGCAATGGGAATGGGAAGGAAAGAGCAAATTGTGCAGAGCAGATTAAATTAGAGAATGGAGCCTACTAAGTGGCCACATGAAGTCATCCTGTACACTGCTGTCGTTGCCACTTCAAATGGACTTTTCCTAGGGGAGTCTAGGTGAGGTCTTTTACTAGTTCCAGAAAGGTGGAAATAAGAGGCGGAACATTTGCTGTTTAGTGCTGAAGAGGTTCGAACAAGCAACTCCACAGAAGGTTATGACAACTGAACCATGGACTTTGCTGTTCAGGAACAGTTGACTCCACCAAATAGTTGTTTCTGTTTCTGAGGGCTTTTCAAAGGTAAGCAGAGTTGTAGGCACCTCAAAGATTAGCTGAATGTTACCAGTAAGTTTAGATAGTATGTTAGTGCCAAATATTCAGAATTCCACTTGTTATAAGATTTGATGGGGAAAAGATAAGTTTGAAAATCGTATTTCTAAGTGATATATCTTCATAGACAGAGGAAATTAGGGGAAAATAACTTTAGAAGCAAAGTTAATTGTAATTATGGACAGTTGTTACTGTGTTTTTGGAAAGAGGTGCTCTTTCCAGGCGTGCTGGGCTCAAGGTAATCTTTTAACAACTGAAGTACTGTTGCCCAGATAGCATGAACAATCACATTTTTAATTACAATGGCGAATGTAGTAATTACCGCTTCAAAAATGCATTTAGTTTCTTTTTCCTGAATGGAGCGTGGAAGGGTCTTGGGCCGTAATACTTTCAGATCTGGAAGAATCTGAAACTAAAATTGTGTACGTTTCTAAAAAGAAAATAAGTAGCAAATTGCTAATTGTAACAACAGTTCAATTGCTTTGAATGGCAGAAGGTAATATCTTGTAGATCTGGAGCCTTTGTATCCCTCAGTCGAATGTGATTGTAATTAACTCACATATTTAAAATACTCATATCTGTCAGAGTTGCTCACTATTTTTACTCGAAAGGTATGTGACATGTTTCTCCTTCACGCAAAGTGACAAGAGTATTAGGTGTGAGTTCTGATGACCAGGTTTATTTCAAAGGCAGTAGTGGGCTACCTGAACCTTTGGTTCTTGTGCCCTTGTGGTCATTTTTCTATTGGGCTGTGGAATTAAGTCTAGTCACTTAATTTCTTTGACCTTCAGTTTCCCTGTTAGTAAAATGGAGATAATGCCATTAGCCAACTTTGAAAGAAGTGTAAAGAGAGATGTACAGATTCTTAGTACCCTTGCAAGTATTTTAATATTTCAGTTTCCCATTCCCCAAGAAAAAAATATCCAATGTTAATTTGTGATATTCATAGCAAATTTTCAAACCTGTAACTACATAGTATCAATAAATCATAAAGTAGGTAATTCTTCTCATAATTCTTTGTAGAGGGTTATAAATTCATGTTTACTTAAAGTATGGTAAGCGTATTGTACCATATAAGAACTGTATTTACATAATTTATTTTACCAAAAAAATGGAACCTTTACTGATTGACTACAACTTTGCAAAATAGTAAGTATTTAATTTGTCAGTCTTAGCCTTCCAGTTATACCTCTTTCCAGTTTGGATTTCCATAAGAATAATAAGCTGTGTTGTTATTGCTATACCTCCTGTCAGTATCTCCTGCTTGGTCAAGTATTTGTTCATCAAGGTTCTTGTCTTGTTGATATGTGACTGCTGTAACATTGTGGTGGCTTCTGTCAGATAATACAGCTGTCTTGAACTCCCACATATAAGAAAAAAGTATAGCTATAGCCCTTTGAAGAACACTTATAAAATGTGTTTCTAATTAGATACATATAGTAGAGCGCACCAGAGGGATTTATTGATTGTCACAGGCATTCAGAGCTGAATTTCCGCAACAATTTGCTGAAGCACATAGACAACAAGAGGCATTTATGACTGCATGTGATCCAGAGATAAGAGAGGTGCTAGATCTGAAGCATCTGAAATAAGAAGCAGTGGGAAGCAGAAGCATCGTTGTATTTCAAGGCAATTATACTCAGTGTTTATCCGCAGAATTCAGGCAGCAAACACTTAATATAACATTTCAAAAGGAAGCAGTTTAAAACATACTTTTAAAAGGCATCTTTAAACCTTATCTGTACTCCAAAGTCAGATAAATTTGTCATTTTTTTGGTGATAGACTAGACAGTGGAAAAGTGAAGTTTCACTTCTCCACGTGAGCGTAAGGCTTTCTGCTGGGACAAGCAGCTCCAAAGTGCCGTGCAGTGTTCTGCTGGATGTGCTGTGCACAGGGGGCTTTTTAATCAGTTGTTGCTTACATGCAATGTGACGAGTTGTGCCATGAACAGCCTATCTAATGAAACCTAGCTTCTTTTTTTTCCGCTTTTTTTCCCCCTTCATGTTGACTGATAAAAGATGATCTTATAAGTCTTGCTCTGTATGAGGACTTAATAGAGTATCTCTTCCCATTTGTAGGCCACTTTTCCTGAAACTTTTGTGAAAAAAAAATCTTTGAATCTTCTAGTCTTTTGTTTAGTTTACTTAAAATTGTTCAGGAGCACAGAAGTTATTTCAAGGAAACAGACATTGCATATGGATATTAACTGCTTAAGTCTCATTTCTTTGGGGAACCAGTCTAAATGCAACATGTAGAATTTTCGCTGTCAAACATCAAATTATCTTCGTGTGTTAGAAGGATTACTTGTATTAACTCCATCAGAGTATATGTATACTTGTATAAAACATTTGAAGTATTAAAATAATTGGCAAAAAATGGCAAGTAAAAATGCTGCAAAGTTAGAAATAATGCCAAATTAAGGTTATTGAATCTAAATTAATATTTTCTTTTCTTGCTCTGGTAGTTATAACGCTCCATGTTACATGCAAAGCCAGGTGTACCATGAGCAAGGTACAGGAAAATGAAATGCTCAATATACTTAATGGTGCAGAGCTGGGTTTAAAAAAGAAAAATATGAGTGTGTTAAGACCATGCATCTGAATTAAGTTCCTATGTTCCAAAGTTTTATGTGCAGCCTACACTCAAAGAGTACATATGCATTAGAGAGACCGTGAAATTTCCATCCCTGGAGATATTCAGAGCTCAGCTGGACAAATCTCTGCACAACTTGATCTGTGCTGGTCGTGCTTTGAGCAGAGTTTGAACCAGGTGACCTCCAGAGTGTCCCTCCTGACCTAAATAAGTCTATGATCTGTGACCAGATCTATGGACCAGAAAGAGCTGTCCTGTAAAGTATATGTAATCTGTATGCTTTAAATTACCTAAAATTACTTCTGTGTAGAGAAATTTGAACCTTTAAAACTGTGTTAGCTTCCATTAGATCAAAATACTATTTATCATAATTCTTTAAAATCTGTACATGGTCTACCTAATAGCTAGGCTGGTTGGCAATTATTTGGTTGACTATAAAAATAAGAAATTGGAACAGGCCCAAATTTTACTCATGTTGGATGTAGTCTTACTTTAGATCTCCTGAGAAAGGACAGAATTGTATTCTTTTCACGGTATTTAGAAGATTAAGTAGAAAATGGCACGTTGAATGATAGACAACTTGATGCAAAATAGCACTTCCAAGAGAAGTGCAAGAAGAATCCGATGTAGGTTGTTACTGAATTTAGAGAATGAGATTGTCATTCATGACAAGCAATGGTTTGTCATATTTTTTTTTCTAAGGGATGGATAGTGTACAGCCTAAAATATTGTCTGCTTATACAGAAGGTGATATAATACAGAGGTGTGCAGAAAACAGTGTTTCCTGATTTGAAAGTAGTTCAAAAAATTTAATCAGTATAGTTTGGAGAACAGACAACAAAACAGGAAGACTGAGTCTGTAAATACTTGAGAGAAATGGGTTTGTGACATAAAGGGAGGAAATAGCCCTCAGCTGTAACAGATAGGCAATAGTGTCGCGTCTCTCGTATTTCACACATATGCAGTGCCTTGGGTCTGTGGAATGAAATTCACAAACATGCAGAATTGAATTGTGAACAACTAGAGGATAGCTACAACAGCCGTTAGAAAAACATTTGTAGATCCTAAGGTTTATTAGATGATGGAATAATGTGTCAGGGGAAGTTCTCAAGCACAAACATTAGATAAGAGTAGCAACAGCAGGTCAAACTGTTATGCAAGATCCTCCAGCATTACAGCAAGGAAATGTAGTTTCCAGTCCTAGCACATAAGGTCTTACGGATACACAAAAGACAAAAAGTAGTGGACAGAAGGAGAGAAAACATGGACTCCATTACTCACATTAGATATGGGAATAAGAAATTTGGCAACCACCAATGAACAGATATTGCTTAAGCATGAATACTTCTACGCACTGTAAAACAAAACAAAGCAAAACCAAACAAAACCCCAAAGAAATTGGCAATTTAAAATACAGTCTACCTGTAAGGGTTTTGAATAATTATGAACCATGCTTTGGAAAGTCACAAAATGTATTGATAGAGGCAGCTGTCATGACCAAATCCCTCCATATTTTGTAGAAATACTGCAAAGTAACCTATATATATAGTTTTATATATATATATAGGTTTAGTTTCTTGAGACTAAATCCAAAGTGTTGCAGAATCCAGTGCCTACTTCAATTAGACTTTGTTGCTTAGTAAGTTATATTTGAATAACTATTTGAATAAACAGCTCCGCACTTCTCACATGTAATTTATATTACATGCCTCTCTTGATATTGCAGTATTCCTCATTTGAACAGTAATAGGAGATCCAGATTAATCTCAAATCTATCAAGTCATTCCTCAGATACAGATTTTTCTGGCATGACTGAATACTCACTAGGTCACTCTAGGTTGTGTCTGTGAAAGGGAAGAATTTATTCTTGATTCTCTTTTATATATAACATTTATATTCATATGCACCATATTTATAGTCTGGTTTTGTCTTAGATTGAACTAATGGTCTAATGAACAAAGTTTAACTCAGTTGATAGTGAAATTATTAATGTACTGTTTCTCTCTTCCTTCCTGCAGTATGCAGTCTGGCTGGTCCTTTGGGTTACATGGAACGTGTTTGTTATCTGCTTCTATTTGGAGGCTGGGGACCTTTCAAAGGTAATTTACCATTGGATATGTTTAGACCATCAGCACTTTGATAACATGCCCCAGTTGAAAGGCTGTGTTCTGTTTTACTCATCCTTTTCGTGTTATTAGAATGAGGGTAGTATGATGGCAATTTGGAGTATTCTGGGTATGTTAGAAACTTCTAATCTAGACGGTAATGAGCATATACCTTCTGGTGCCCACAACAATAATGATATATATGTTTTAAAAGAAAATTACCTCTTTTTGCCCCCTTAGTAGTTCTGCAATGAAAATTTCACCTCTATGAGAGACGTTCATTAATGATTTCATGAATACAAAAGATTACTATCTCAAGGGTAAACAAATATTTTTTGTACCATTTAGCTTGCGGTAACTTAGCTGGATTCATTTCAGGGGTCTTATACCACAGCATAATAATTGTAAAACAAGATGTCTTTCATTAAATTAAAATGTAAACTGAGGTGCCGGAACAGATTGCCATTTGGCTACAGCAGTGTTTTTTAACTTTGTGCTTCTGGTGGGAATGTTATGATTGAACAATTGTACACAGTCAAAATTTGTAGGAAAAATATCTTTTCCTGAGAATGACGTAATTATAGGATTTTATTGACACTGTAAGTGATAACACATAAAGTGGCAGTTGGTAATTGGCTCAAACCAATGTCTCAAACCAAAACTCCTACTTCTTGAGGCGTTCCCAGAAGGCTGGCAATTAGTGGGATAAAAGATTAGCACTGGTAACAAATTATTTTGTTAAAGTAATAAGCTTCAGCTGAGTCTGAATACTGCTGTCCATGCTGAGTTATGCTCACAGTGGTGTGAACTGACCATTAAGGAGAATCCCACATGGGAAAGAGATCACATTCTCTTCTTGACTCAAATATTTAATTGCCATTCCTGATTAAAGGGAGTTTATCCCAACTGTAAATTACAGATGTAATTCTCTGATCCTTTGTGAGTTACTGATATGTTATGATGCAGAAAGTTAAACACAATTATAGGAAGAATAAATGAGGCAAAGATACTTTGTGACCTGTATGTTCTCTCAAATCACCCCCAAAGTACAAAAAATATTAGAGACTGGGATATTTCATCCCCATGTATTCTGTTTCTTCAAAAGATGCTGACTTCAAAAGGATCAGAATTTCATTTCCTGAGAGTGTAAAGTAATTTTCTGCAGGTAAAACGTTACACTTCCTGGGTTTTATACCTTCAGACAGGCCCAATATTATTAAAAGCTTGATAAAAACATAGTAAATAAAAGAACTTGCATGTATTATCTTTTATTTGGTTAAAATGCTTTCTGTATTGCTAAGTGAACTAATGTATATAACAGACCCGACACTTGTTGTACCATTGTACTCAACCCAATCCACCCTCTTTCCACCTGCTTGTTTCAACCACCTGCATTCCTAAACTTGTAGATGTTGGGATGATTATCATGTCGGGGAAGTGAAAGGGGATCGGAAGGAAGGGAGAAAGGATAAGCAGCTGTTTGAGCAGTGTGGTTTAATGGGTATAAAAACAGCTTAAGAACACTACTAAGTGCTAGCTGGAATAAAGATGGGCTAAAACCAGTATCTAAACCTGGAACTGTTTTTTTCTGAAGTCTAGGGTTGTGTCATCTGGAGTATTTCCCAACCAACCATATGGTTCACACTTATATTTGGATGCAGTTAATACTTTTATTTGGTCTTTAGAGGTATTATTTGTTCCAGTGATATAATCTACCTTGAAATACCCAGTAGAATATATTCCTTCCGCTTCACCTGGTTTTCAGACCAACAGCATTGGTAAAGAGAGGGAGAAAAGGAAGAGTTCCTGGAAAATGGATTTAAGATCAACTTATTTTCCACAAAAGATCTAATTCACATGTGGGACATCACTGTCCTCTCTTCCCCCTTTCAACTGCAAATCGTACATCAAAACTTCCCCTTATGATCAAATCTTCTGCAAAATCTGAGACCTAGAAATATATATCTAATGGAAATGTACCCAACTGTTTGGGTGGATAAAACTTATCCTCCTGTTCTAGATCCTTCAGGGGCTCCAACTGTTTTACAGATGTAGGTATCTTACAAAATGGATCATTTTAGGTTTTATGTCTCTCAGTCACATTCATACATCTTGCACTGAATCTTCTTTATTATTTATATTTTCATCTGGGAATAACTGCAACTTCAAATCTGTAACGATACTCCTGTGTATATTTTTGTATTTGGAATGGCACATAGAACTTTGAAAAAAGCTCTGTGCCTGAATCAGTCCTAAATAGAGAATAAAAAATAACCTTTAGGTAAGTACCAGAGGGATGCCTCTGAGGTTGTAAACCATGAGAGAGGATCCTGCACAGCATGGCTTTAGGAATTGATAGGTTAAAATTACAGCCTAATAATAGTTCAGCTGGGTATAGTTTATTTTTATATGTATAATTTATAGCTTTCTACCAAATAAAATAAAAGAAAGGCTTTTTTTAAAGTTTTGAGAACAGCTTGTATTCTATGTGTACGTACATCAATTTTTGCATCATCACCTGCTGATACAATGGAGATGACACATTTCAGTTGTTAATATACCTTATTACAAAAGGCTTTCTAGCTTCATCCTTGTTTTATTTTAGTTGTGGAGGTGGAGGTCGTGACATTTTTACAGCTTCTCCTTATTACGCTGAAACAGGCCTACAAAGACTCAGAAATTTTTAGAACAATGAGGGTAATCATCTCTGAAGAGACTGAGGAGGCTCAAGGATTATTAGTGAACAACCATGCAAATCTGTTTGCAGTATACACCATTACAATCATATATATCTTGTGGAAAATGGCATCACACTAAGTATTTTCTGGCCTTGAGGCACAGTTGTCTTTGCTGAAACTTTTTCACAGCAAGCTGAAATATTTATGGCTTTGTAAGAAAGGTTTGTAACAAAGAGGAAGTGCAATCACTTGTTCTTAACCTTGATTGCTATGTGGATTTGTGAACAAATGCCTAGAAAACCCACATCTCAGACTTACTTTTCAGTATTACTCTTCAATAATATTTAGTTATTCTCTGTGTTGTTTTGCTTGTTGGTGAGTGCAATACTCAGTATAAGTAGGACTTTAAGGTTTCAGGAGTGGTAATATTTATTTTAGTCTGTGGTTAAGCAAATGTAGCATATGAAAAGCATGACCTCTTGTCTTGTCTTGAATGAGGCACACCTGAAGCACGCTAGTGAAACAAAAAGGAAAACATAACAGAAAGCATCTTTGAGAAAATGTAATACTTCTGTGATTTGTTTAAATATATCAACAAAGGACACAAGGAACTAGATTCAGCTATCTCGGAGCCAAAAAAAAAAAAAAAAAGCCCCCAAACCCCCACAAAAGTGAACAGTCTGTGCATTTTTTACTTTCTTCTTCAGATGAAACTCCCAGTTACTTCTATGGGATTCAGCTACAGCCTCTGAATAAAGACCCGCAGTAGAAAGAGGGCTGCAAATGCTCATGTAATGAAGAAACAGCACTCTTTCTTCAGGGCATTTGAAAGCTTCCCCTAATGATGTCTACAGATCCCACAAGCAGAACAGAAGCAGAATAAGAACTATTGAACGTCCATTTTTAGTTTTAAAATCAGTAGACATTTTTTTGCTACAAAAAATGTCTTATGTATTAAATCATATGGTTGTACGTACGTGTCTTTTGGCACAAAAATTAGGTGACTGAAAGTCAAACA
The DNA here is from genome assembly GCF_000690535.1 of Cariama cristata. Classification (NCBI taxonomy): domain Eukaryota; kingdom Metazoa; phylum Chordata; class Aves; order Cariamiformes; family Cariamidae; genus Cariama; species Cariama cristata. The sequence goes on along the minus strand of NW_009594067.1, from coordinate 17,288 downwards.
CTCCAGTATCAAGAAATGCCAGAATGAAGATTGCTTGTATAAGAGTTTAGTGCTCTCTGTACATTCATTTTTATATAGCTTTTAATTATGCCATCACAACTGTATTTTTTTTCTTTTTCACCATCCTTTACTTAATCTCTGTACAGCATGGCCTATTTTAGAGATGAGTCAGGTTTAGGAATTGAGTGAGGCTGCTGTACTGGGTCTTACTCCATGTACTGCAGCAGTCAGAAAAAGCTTAATAAAGGGTTGAAGGAAAAAAAAATAATTGTGCTTTTCTTACCATGTGTGGCCATTGCGTATTTTGTTTTCTCCTCATTGGCCATTATAATTCATTTCCATGCTTCATATAAGTAAATCCTGTACTTCAACTCTGCTCTGAAAGCATGTACAATAATACTATGAAAGTTTATGTACAGAACCGTGGCATCCAAGAACCCTGAGCACAATGGCAGTAGTATGTTCGTAGCTCACTACGTGTAGTTAAAGTGCAGTTCCTCATGATTTTAGCACTCATTCTACAGACCTGAGTTGCAAGCTACTGTACTTTAAGAAAAAAGTTGCTATTTGCATTCAAATGAGGTTACTTCCTTTCCTATATTGTCCTGAGCTGCAACTGGGGGAACATGAAAGAATAGGAAAGATTAAAAAAAAAGTTCTTATTTAAAATTGAAATTATTAAATATGGTACAAAGAACTGAATGTGTTGTAGCTACTAAAATGTAAACTGAAGAAAAATATGTAATCAAATTGTTTTCTGCCAGAAGTTTTAAGGGAAATTAAATGTTTCTGAACACATTTTCTCCCCACCTCAAATATCTGCAAATACAAGATAACTTAGACCCACAAAATCATGGACTAATTCATGTTGGAAGAGACCTCTCAAGGTCATTTAGTCCAGTCTCCTGCTCAGAGCAGCAACAACTTCAAAGATAGATCAGGTTGCTCAGAGTTTTAGCCAGTCAAGTTTTAAAAGTCTTCAAGGATGGAAATTTCACAACCTCTCTAGTTCTTAACCATTCTCATTGTGAAAAATTTTCTCCTGATATGCAGTTGAAATTTCCATTGCTGAAATCTGTGACGTTGCCTCTTGTCCTTTCACCATGTACCTCTGAGTTATGTTCCATCGTTTCTAACACCCCCTTTAGGCTTTTAACTGAAGTCAAGTACTTCAGCTTACTTTTTGTGAATTCCTATTCCCAACCACACACAACGTCTTGTGCCTCACAAGAAAAAGTCTAATTATCATGTAATAAATAATCAGTTCACTTTTCACATTTTTACATGCTTTACTATGGAAGAAAAATGAAGGGTCTTCACATATATGTAAAGCTGTATAGTATCTTAAGTAAAATGTGAAGGTTGAAGGTTGTCCTTGTTATCTGGAAGAAGTAATAACACGTTCAAAAATATTTAGAATCCTTTAGTTCAAAGACAATTCAATTTATATCAACATTTAAGTTGCCTGTAGAAACCTTGCAGTAAAATAAAATGCTGTAAATGTGTAACTCTTGAGGTAAGTATGAACTGGGAAGGTTAACTAAAACTTGGTGAAGGCTTCCCAGTAACAGATAGGGAGCAGAAGGAAGGCAATATAATGGCATTGCTGGGGAATACCCCTGGGAAGAGAGACAGCTCTGGGAGCGCAGAGGAACTAGTGGAGAAATCAAGGTTAGGAAGAGAGTTTGCTTCTGGTTTATTATCTGCAAGTATTACCCACTCTGTAGCTGAACTGCAAGTTTGAATGTTTTCCACATCATGAAAGCAGAGCAATAAAGACAAAGGTAGGAAGTCATGTAAGTGGGATTCCCTATCTGCCAATGTACACTCTGATTAAAATCAGTGTTTTCATACTCATAGTCACGGTTCATAGTAAAGTAAGGCCAGAAGGGACTTCAGGATATGGCTAGGCCATTCTCCTGCCTCCAGCCTCAGCAACCAACCTGTACCATGGGAGAGCATCTGATGCAAAAGATCTTAAGGACGAAATGAGCAGTTTTGAAATGCACTCACAGCTGACATTCATGCATTAACTTTTCACCGCTGATAAGTCCACCTTTCCCTTTTTGACCTGAGATGTTAGTCCAGGATTAGCCAGATATGGCTGACTTTTAGTGGCTGTAGTGCCGTCCATCCCTTCTCTTTTCCTTTTCCATTGGATGACACTAAAGGAGAGAGGAAGAGGCAGCAATGATCGTGGCACTTCTTGCCAACAGACAAATTAGTATCAGCTCTGCGTTGCTGGTGGGAATAAATGAAAGGAGTGAGAGGAAAGAAGGAGCCTGTGTTTCCTCCTGCCGTTCTTATTTGTCTCCACCATCTTATCCAGCAAAGTTATAAGGACTAACCAGAAATAGGCACCTTGTAGTATTTTTCCACTTGAATATCCCAACATTGGCAAGCGCACATCCACTTATGTGTCTGACTTTCACATACCACTGCTTGGATTGATACCTAGTTGCTCTGAAATGCAGTTTATCTATAATATGCAAATTAACTGCAATAATGCAAATTACTTCAGGATATGATTTGCATAGCTTGTCACTTATGATGCTTAAAAAACATGCTGGCTATGAGTGCTGAACACTTTATGCAGTTACTATACTCTGATTTTAAAGGGATAGTTTGGTACCTAAATGAAGCTGATGAAAGGAGGAAATAAAAGAAATGGTCCATTCATCTTCAGTGTATCTCAGTTGTAACAAAGCAATGAACTTGGCAACCAGATTGAATTTACACCAGTTACGCATTCAGTCTACATTACTTCGTGTCCATTGGTATGATCATTATACTACTTTGACTCCACATTTACTAATTATTTTTGTAAGGTGGTGGTTGTTAACAGTTAAATGTCAGTGTTGCACATACTCTAATAAAACAACCTGCAGGATGTTTAATTTTGAACATATTACCTTCCTTGGATGTTGTTTTAACAGATGTCCTGTTAAGATAACAGAGAAATTAAATTAGTTTTCAACTCAAAGCATCTGGTTAACTTTGTAGGTAAATGCCTTTGAGCAGTAAATCTGACCAGGGTTTTCAGATAAATAGCTATCAGAATGTTTTAAGTAAATGACTTCATTTTTTCACTTCTATTACTCAGGGCAGATTTGACATGCTTGATCATATATCTAACAGATGAAAATTGAAAATAGTGCTGGCAACCAGCAGTGTTAGGTTATTCTGAGGGTAGTTTCATGGGTAGATACTATTAAGCATGCTTATGGTTTCAGATAATTTAGTTTTGCAGCAATTTTTAAACCTCAAGATCTTTACCAGCTAGAAGATAACTGATTATAAAATTTAAACTGTTTATTACTGTAGACATAGCATATGGTGAAAAACATTTAGATAAAAGTGGAATTTTTCATCTATTTAATGGTGAAGCAAATTGTGATAAGAAATCATTCAAAGTACAGAAAAATATGAAATATGGTTGTATAGGTTTTGCTTATTATACAAAGTTTATCTTTTAAAATCCTAAGATATATTTTAGGTTGGATTCATGAATAAACATACGTCTGCATATTGATTTATATATACGCACTTTTCCCATAATCTAATAGTTATGCAGTGAATACTGGAACACGTGAAAATGAGTAAGTGTAGTGACTGATCAGATAATAATTCCATATAATAATTTATGTATGTGTGTACATATTGTATAAACATCATGTATGTGTATACACGTGTATTAAGTACCTTAGTTATACTGTTAAGATCAGTAAGTATACGTAATTTAGCATGTGCCTCACAACTGCATATATTATAGTTACATGGAGGTTTTAGTAGATATCTAAAGGCAGTGTCATGGATATTTCTGCAAATTTTTCAAATGCTACAGGTGAGATATTGCAGAAAAAACCAAAATACATATTTATGAGATTACTTTTTAATATTTATTAATTATATTGCAGTACCATCTAGTGGCCCCAATTTGATATCAGGGTGCCATTGTACTATGAGCCCTAAACACACATAATGTAAATAGAGCCTGTCCTAAATGGTGCATAGTCTTAGTATGTGATGAAACAGAGTAAGAAGTGGGAACCAACAAATAGGAGAATGCAAACCAGTGTTACATCTTTGAAATTCTTCATGAAGTCTGGATTTTCTCAACTTTCTTGTCAAGTTTTCCTCACGTTTCTCATCCCTGTGAGGATGGATAGGCAAGTGACACAAAGCCCTGCTTTTGATTAGGCAGCATTTCCTGGTCCCCATCTGTAAGGAAATCATTTCCGAATGCTATAGTGCACCATTGCTAGCATTTCAGCAGTTGTTTAAGGCACTGGGGGAAAAACTGTTGATTTTGCTTAAAATGAAAAATCAGAAGACATATTCATTTCCAGTGAAGCAGATGCTCAGAAGATCACAACTACAGAATGCATCTTTGCTATGACAGCTCTTCTGGGGAGTTGTCTATGCCTCTCATAGACAGTACCTTTCCTGTGGGTATGTAAATCAGGCTTTGGAATCAGCTATGGACAAGGGCTGAAGGGTTATTTACCATAGTTGAAAGCTGGGGAGTCTGCCAGAGCACCCGCTCATCTTTTGTGGAAGTATGAAAACAGGAAAATATGTTCTGCTTTTTAAAACCGAGTTAAATTTCACTGTCTCATGGTATCAGCTTTTTTTTTTTCATTATTTATTCTTTTTAGAGTACATATGCAATATGTTAAGATAATCCTTAACAATTTGTTGTTCTAAATGTAGGTGCAATGGCTAGAATATACTTTCTCTACATTTACTTTCCCTCTAAAGATAAATAAATAATTGACCTTCTAATTATAATCTATCAGATAAACTCCATCTTGTGAACCAGAGGTCTACCAGAAATTTTGAGGCAAAGCTAAGCCCGTACAGTTTCTGAGCAGCTTTGTATAACTTGGAATTTCTGAAGGAAACCGTTCTGATCCTTATGTCACTGAAAATTATGCCAGTGTTAATCCAGTAGGAAATAAAAATTCTGTATTGCCTTCAGCATCTTTTCGCATATGAATAAGCATTTATGGAACCTGGGAAAGCAACGTGAGCTGTGAAGCACTCTCCTTTTTTGATCCTGTTTAATATTGTCCCCACCCCATAGAACAGTGTGAGTACAGCCAACAAGCAGTGCAGTGTCATTTGTTCTGTGCTCCTTTCTCACCACCGCAATGGTAGCAGGGAGCTCACAGACCGTAAGGCTATGCACTGAAAATGGCTGCAGTGGCTGATTATCTCTCATAGTGGTTCATCATCTTACAACGCTCCGTATTTGCAGTTGTCCTTCTGCTGGAGGGTCCCACTTCCATGGCCCTGCCAAAGCACTGAAGCACTTAAACATTCACGATCTATCTCTGGGCTAAAATACACAGGTGTTTCTTAAGCCACTCCAAGCAGCCACATAAAATGCATTCTTAGACACACACACAACTTTGCACTGAAGCAGGTGAGTAGTTCTTAGAGAAGATGCTAATAAAAGCTAAGGAGACAGTAATAGTTTAAGCTGTCACAAATATTTCAAAGGGAATGTCTACCCTAGTCACAAAGCCCTGCTGTGCTTTCTGCACCCCAAGAGAATTTGCGCTCACTAGATAAATCTCCTTAAACATCTAAGCAGGTATTTCCAGAAACATGGTGCATTGTAACTATTCAAGATACAACAGAAGTTAATTTTTCCTCCTGTAAAATTGCTACCTCAAAACTGTATAATTAATTTTAAATATTAGTAATTTTTTTCTGTCATGTTCTTCCTTTCTTCTTCCAATCAAAGGAATGTTTCCAAAACTGCTACTGAAAAGCAGCGATCTGTAGTATAAGGATAAGCGAATTAACTAATGTCAACTTTGATAACTCTGTAGGATTAGGTGATGAATTTTTATTAATTGTCCATAATAAACCAGAGAAATTATTCTCTGGCAAAACCTCATTGACTTCAGTGCTGTCACACTGCAGCTGCAACACACTCTCAGCTTGTTTTGTTTTGCTGATTCCATATGCTCAGAATGAAGGACTAGCTCTGAAAAATATTTGATCTCCTTTTCTAATAACCCACTAAACTCGATGACTACCTTTGTGAATTTATCCCCAGAGTATAAGTTAACTCTAGTGTTGATGTTTTGAAAACTTGCTGCTGCTGTTTCAATAACATTAATTTTAAGGGGCATCCTATCTATTCAGGAGTAGGCTGCTGTACTATGGCATTATATCCCACTTATCAGACTACCACAAGGACCTATTTGGGTACAAATTGGATTCTGTGTTTTGAGGGTAACATATGATTGATTAAATAATCTTACGAATTGAACAAATGTGTGGTTTATTGTGGGTTTCATTTGAAGAGCCTGTTCTCCAGCAGGCCACATTGTAACTCGGGCTATTTTTCTTCCACCCTACAATAGTTGGCTAATTCAGCAATAATGAGGTGATCAGTAACGTGCTGTGTCTGAGTATCTCACCGGTATCTTTAAACTGGCAATGAATGCTTTTATAGAAAAACTACTGTTTGCAATGTAGAGGGAGAGTAAGAACAGAGTGCTCAAAACTTTGTGAAAAAAACCCAAATCCTCCTCTACAGATAATTGAGACATACCTCACCAGTCAGATGAAAAAAAGAGGGTTTACATTTGTCAGGCTTTTGACCATATCTTAAAAGTGAAGGGTTCTCCCTATAGATATAAGGGTCCTGTCTGCGACTTCCCATCAGATGCGCAAAGCAATCTCTCTCTTCCTCTTTCTCTCTTTTTTGGCAATTTTATATCTATCACTCCTCTCTTTTCCTCCCTCAGCTTACTAAAGCTGAACATTTTTTTAAATCTTGGTTTTGCTCACCACTGGCGCATTCCTGTGATGCTTAGCACATCCAAATGTATTCTAGCTGGTTTTTGCTAAACTGGCAAGTTTTATTTTGCTTTGGTAGTATGAGGAAACACTGTCTTAGAGTGCAGTTTCATTTAGGTATTTCTCTTTAACTGCCACTTACAGAATACACTAAATGTTGTCATTCTGTACTTCACTGCCCACTGTAACCACATGCACCTGATTTATTGTATTCCCACACAAGTTCTTAAAACCCAAGTACAAGACATCTGTCCTGCAGCAGCAACAGTGGGGACTGATTTGCTTTAGGTGCAAAAGTTAAGCAGCTGGAACATATTTGTTTATCTTAAAGTCTGACTTAGGGAAATTTTTTTTGAACTTTTTTTTCCTGCTTAGAATATTCAATATCATGTTTAAGTGTGTGTGTTTGTTCTTTCATATGTTGCGTATGACATCATAATATAAATTTTAATGAAACATTGTTAAATATATTGCAGATATAATCTAGATAATATACAGTGGAAAGTATTCACATAATAATAGAAATATTAATACCATGGGTTGTACAAAGGTTATCCGTGACCATTAGCATCTCCCCAACTGCAGTTAGTCCAAGGTGTTCAAATGGCCATGTAAGAAATACTGCCATGGGCAATACTGAAAGAGATTCCTGCACTGGAAAATCTTATCCATAAGCCTAGGGAACTAACCACTTGTTTTTATTGAGAAATAAACATTTGCATATGTACGTACATCCATACATATGTGTATATTTGATCAGTGTTTTCCATTTCATTTGACAGCACATATATGTTGCTCTGTGTCTGATTCTTTTTCTTTTCTATTATTTTTTCTTTCCTTTATCCTTATGGGCACAATTACTACCAAAAAAAGCAAATACTGTTCTTAGCTCTTGTTTCTTTTACAGTTTTTAGTTTCATCAGAGGTTTTCATGTGTTATGCGTGCCCTGGTTTACATTATGCAAAAATATCCCGTCTCCTTTTAGTTATTCTGCCAAAATACTTGCCAAATGCTATCAGTGCCTTTGTGAATGGTTTAAAGTATTTCAGTCACACAACTAGTTTCAACTCAGCACAAGGATATACAATATAGCATAATTTGTGTAGAATCAGAAAGCTTTTGAGCTTCTAAGTGTGCATTTTTCACGGCTGACAAACAGTGATGGCGTTCAAAGCACGAGATGTTTCCTAAAACTACAACTTCTGGCTGTTGTGTTTGCCTTCCTGAATTCTGTGATTTTAATTTTTAATAAAGGAAAAAGTTATGAGCTCAGACAGCTGTTTGGAAGAAGAGGTTACAGGAGTGCTTAGTGACAACAGACTATGATACTATGTAATTAGTTTTTTTCTCTTCATTAGCATATACAACCTGCTACAGGAATGAGAATATAATGATAATTGCCAGACTCTTGGGTTTTCACACTTGGAAATAGTGTAAAGTACAAATCTGAAGTAATTGGAATTCTTTCAAGAAATGTCTCTCTGCGTAGTGAAAGAAGGAGCTTGTTACAGGCTATGGAGACTTAAGTTTAATGTTACGTTTCTGGCAAAACATCTCCAGAAGATGATAGTACTTATCCTGATTCAGCTCTCAAAGTGAAAATGAGTGTTGCAATCTTTAAGTTATCATTAAAGGATGTTTGTCCGTGTCACAGTATGTAGCATTGATGACACATTCTGCAGAGGAGAGTTGCCTCTATATGAAAAGCCGCTGAAGGCTAAAGTTTATTGAGAGAGCTTACGTGGGAGATTTGTTTGATTCCTGTAGCTATTCTGTTTGTCTTTAGGCAATGTTTTCAGTTGTTTTCACAAGCACAAAAATGTATCCATTAAAAATAATATATAAAAGTAATGTCATTTTTTTACACTGATATCATTGTGTGCTATGTAAGACAGTACAACTTTGTTTCCTCTCATAAAGAAGCATACTTTCAAAGTTGGTAACTATCAAGTAACGTCTTCCGTGTCTCATACAGAGGCAGCACAAAATATTACAAGTATAATAAAATGGGAAACGGCATGCAAGTGGAGTTTTATTTCACATATAACTTAGGTCTTCGATAACCCAAACTCTAAAAATTCTTTCCAAATAACATTCAAAAAATCTTCTATTTATTTAAGATGGTGGGTTATAGGCATGAAAACATGGACTGAAGGAAACTGGCAAGCCACTGTGAGTCCAGAGGCTGATGATGTCTCTTCAGCTCCTTCTTGGCAAAACATTCTGCTGCGTGCTGCCATCCTCCCGTGCCCGTGTGATGTGCCCCTTCCCGTGTGCAATTCCTCAGTCTCTCTCACTCCTTTTTACTCTTCCTCTGTTTTCCCAGACACCTGCCTGATGCAGGTGGTGATGGGCTGACGCACCCTTTGGAGATCCCTGCTTCTCTGCCTAGGATGCCAACACAACTCAGAGTAGATACCTGACTTCTAGACAGCTAAAGTTAAATGAGCTGAATCCAACCCTAAGTGCTTATCACCCATTGCATTCATGGCAGTTAAGCACAATGGGATGCCTTCCTTTAACACCAAGCTCCTAATATATTTAAAAGTCTGGTGCCATGGAGCCTAAATTGCATTTAAATTGGAATTTGAGTGTTTAGTCTGTTAGTAATTTCTGAAAATGGGATTTGAATTCTACCAAAAAATTCCCTGTGCTTTTTTGAAAATCCTGCATTTATTGATTTGCCTTCATGAAAAGGGGAAAGAATGGCAATGGTAGAGTTTTCATTTCTAAACATAATGAAAAAACTACTTCTTGTTTTCAGTTGGAGTTGCATAGTTTATTTGATTCTCCTCCTTCATTGATTATCATTTTGTTTCAGAGTAAGCCAGTGATGCTGCACATGAAAGAAATTGAAAACCTGCCTACCATGTCCATGAAACAATGAGAGTCAGTTTTTTAAACCTCATACAAAAAGGCATACCAACATGCAAATGAATAACAAGCATTTGAGTTTTCAGTTCAGAGCATGGAATAGTTGAATTTCAAAAACTGAGATCCTTAAAAAGGCAAATGAAGTAAGTGTATGCTTCAAAGGAAGGAGCAATGTCAAGAATTTGTGGCTCTATAGTGATTGGTACCATAGAAGCCATTCATAGCAAGAAAAATTGAAAGACTGCATGAAAAATTCAAAGCAAAAGATCTGATCTGAAGATTTCCAATACTAAGCAAGGGATATATATTCAGCCTATTTAAAACTTTAAGGGTATATTTTTATTAATGACTGTTTCTTTTCTGTAGTATTTTCGTTGTGATAGGCTTCATGGTACATGTTAGGTAAGGGAAAAAGGCAAACTGTTGAATATGTAAGTCCTTGAGCAAATAAATATTTTATTTTAGTTTTTTAGAGTTAAATATTAAACTGTAGTGATATAGAAGTCCTGTATTTTATATATAGAAAGTCACATGACAGTACATTAAGTATAAAGTCCTTTGGGATGATGATTTACTTTATCATTAGAATGAAAAAAAAAGAAATATAAGCAAATTACATATTCATATTCTGCTGATGTATTTAGAAAGATATACCCATGAGTCCGGAATGTTCTCTTTTGCTCTTCTACTTAGATGATGCTAAATTACCTATAGTAGAATTATAGAAACATAAAGATGGAAGAGACCTCCTTATAATATTTCTTGTACATAGAAATTAATAATAATATTCAATCTGTCTTTAACACTTGGTTAGCTAAGTGATTCTTTATAAACTAATAAAATGGGTTGTGTATCATTACCAAGTAGCCTGTTCTTGCATGCAGGAAGTTTTTCCTAGTATCCAACCAAAATGTTATTACTGAGTATCTTTGACCTTTCCTCAACAGGCAGGACAAACATTCTCTTTATTATTCCATTAATATGGTGAAAGATATTTATTATGCTGATTCTTCTTTTTTTTCTCTTCTCTAGGCAAAGTAGATATATTTCTTTCATGTTTCCTTATTGCTCATATTTTCTAGTCTCTTATTCTTACTATTCTCCTCTAGATTTTTCCCATATACTCTGTAGCTTTTTTAGCATCAAGTATCCAAAAAAAGAAGGATATTCCAGCTGAGACCTCACCAGCACCAAGTAAAGCAGACCTATAGGACCTCTAGTATTTTATCTATAAAACTATCATTAAGCTTCACTGAATCAGATTTTCTGGGTTTTGCACAGTGCTCCAGTGTTGATTCTCATTTCTGAGTCGCTGTTAACAATCTCCTGCGGTTCTGTTTGCCATGTTTTGCTACCTTGCCAAATGTTACTTACTGTCAATCTCTCTGATTCCTCCTGCCTGCAGGAAGTACTTTGGTCTTTTCTGTATTTAATTCACCTTGTTGTTCTTGGGTCATTTCTTCAATTTGCTGCGATCATTTGGGTTGCAGTCCTGCCCTCTGCAGTGCTTGCTATCCTTCTTCTGTGTGATATAAACAGGGTTCAATTGCGTCACCCAAATCATTCGTGAAAATATTAATTGAGTTGAACCTGGAGTGGACACGTACCTTCAACTTCAAACCCTTTCTCAGCTTAACAGCCAAACACTGATAAATACTTTTTGTGAACAGGTTTTAAACCAACTGTGCAACTGGTGCATGGTGATTTACATCCATTATGGACTTTCTTAGTTTGCGTGTAAGTGACATCACACAGCTCAGTGTCAGAAGCCAGAATAAAGTCAAATACGTCCTATCCACTGCTCTGCCTCTCCAAAGCCGCCACAACCAACTCACCTGTCATAGCTGAAGAAGGAAAGTTATTTTGGTATGAACTGATCTGGAAAGCTCATATAAGTATCTTCTTGTCTTACAAATTTCATAAGAACAGAGGGATTGATGGATTAGCAATTTTGTTACAGAACCTCAGGACTGAATATAGACTCACTATTCTGAAATGAAAAAAAAAGTCTATCTCATTCTCTGTGGTTGATCCTTCAGCTTTTTAATTAGTTATGCTTTTTTTTCTTTTTTAAAGCCAGAAACTTCAGGTGAAATTGTGTCCTTATTGAAGTCAATGCATGTGGGTTTTATTTATTCCGTTGACTAAAATGAGGCCAGAAGCTGACATAGACTCTTCAAGGGCTTCTCAAAGTGTCAAGTCTTATCCCTAAAAGTATGATGATGTCTTGAGAATTCTGCACATCAAAAACAATTTCATAGTAGAAGAGAAGATTTTATTTTCATTGATATGGAAATCATGTTATGGAGCATGCATCATGCAAGCATTCAGTGTCTAAAACGACACTGTGTAAGGCATCTATAGATAACTTCCATCTTCGCCAAAATGTTGTTAAATTAGATTTAGTGAAAAAGACGTACTGGTATTTATCATCACAAAACACAGATAAACATATGAGTAATGGTATGAGTTCTGTTTTGTTTTTTGGCTTTGATATTTCAGTGAACTTGGAGTATAAAACGTTAGGGGCTCTGAATTATTAACATTTATTAATCTATTAAATATCATCCGCTAACTGAATAAACCAGTTACTTAACTGCAGAAAAGGAACATGACTTTGTAGTTCAAATCACTTGACTGAACCTCGGGAGATTTGAGATTTTTCAGCTCTGCCCCAGATTTCCTGTAAATCAGAGCTTCTGCCTCAGCTTCTGCGCTCAGCTCTTGGCACTGTAAAACAAAGATGATCACAGCTGTCTGCATGAAAAGGAGAGCACCACTGTGAGATTAAGCTCAGTATTCCTCAAATGCCTTGCAGTACTAGTGGATACACCTTACTGTGATGGTACACCATGTTCACATTATGGAATTACTTGAAGCCTTGCTGATAGAAATGGGTCCCATTAAGTTTTCTCATGTATGAATTGTTCCCTTCCTCAGTGAAATTACAGCCTATTGCTAACAAGACAACTAGTCACAAATACATTTAACCTTTGTTCTGCTAACTGCTGTGATGACTATGGTTATCATACTTGTCTATTCAAAGTATTTATAGAATTTTATTGGGAAAAAATTTCTCTTATTAGAAAGTATTCACCACCTAATGACTGACAGTCAGTTTGGTCTAAAGATATTTTTCTTTTTACTGAATTGATTAGTATAGTTGGATTAAATAAGTCTATTTGGCATATTCAGTTTCCAAGATATGGGGCATTTTCTTTCTTTAAGATGCTGGTGAGAGTAATCTGAAAGATAAGGAAAATCAAAAGCAAGATTAGCCACTTTTTCTTTCTGAGTCATTGGAAAAAAATGCTATCCTGAAAAATCACTAGTAAAAAGAATTTCAGGGTTGCATATATAGACTTTTTTAAATAATATTTTCTTGGGTTTTGCTCACTGATTCACAACAGTCAGTAAAAAAATATTGGTAGGAAATGTGTGGCAGAATTCTTGTAATGTTTTCTTTTGTCTGGATTTTGGGCGAACAGATCTGGAAAACAGACCTGGAGAACAGATCAGCAATTCACTGTGTTCTATATGAACTAAACATAGTTGTAACTGTAACTTCTTTTACTAGTTATCCTTGGGTTTGATGCTGTAGCAGTCATAAGAACACTATTTTTCTGTAAACAGTATACTCACTCACTTAATTAAAGACAGAAAGTAGTCACAATGCAGTCTGCCAGTTTAAATGAATCCTTACATCTATGTTTCATTTTTTGTGGCATGGAAGAAATGGGGAAAAGGAGGATGATAAACTGAACAAGTTCCTTTTAGAATTTCAGTGACAATTGGTTAAAGATTATTCATATATCTCTTAAATAATATTTACTTTGGGCGTTATGCAGGCTAAACATTTGTACAATATTATAGGTTCCTAAAACAAATATTCAGGCTTAAATAATGAAAACTAACCACAATGCATTTAAATGAATACTGATGCACTGAAAGTTTCTGTTCATCATAATTTAAAGTGGCATGTTTTGCTGTAGTAAAGGTGATTGTCCCTGACAAAAACTATGGGAAATCATTTTGAGTAACTTTAACAGTCATTCCTATGGCATGAAATGAGGTACAGCTGATTTTTTTTGAGAAGTATCTCAGGGAAAAAAAAAGTCTGATTTATGTTTAGGCATCGGTTTACATTTTGAAGTATCTGAAATAAATTTGTAAACAATAGATATAGGATCACATTATCCATAGCTGAACTATAGCAGTAACTGAAGGTGGAGGTATGAGCAACCATTTTTAGATCAGAGAAGAAGAAAAGAGGGATATCCTAGCCAAAAAAAAGAAGAATTTAGGTATGCAGAATGTGATTAAGTCCTTCTGGTCACCTACCTTAACACAGAGGACAACACCTCTCTCCTTTACCAAAAATATGATGGGACTTTTAACAATCACAAACACTTAAGCATTAGGCGATTCATCAGAACTATCAATGAAGGGAAGTCTGTCAGAAAAATGGTTATTTTTCAGCCCAGTGTGGCCTCCGCCTACAGCTACCCCTCCAGGAGACCTGAGGGCTTTCTGGGAAAGAACAACAAACTGAGAGTAATGTCATCTCCAGTGGTGCAAACGTAATCGGATAGAAAGCCAGGGATTTTGCTATAATGTCCTGTCAACAAAATGCTACTAATTTCCCTTTTTCTTCCTTTTTTTTATAGTAAAATATTACTTGATAATCAATAGGCATATAGGGAACAAAAGACAGGACACAAAAAGACAATTTTTACAAGGAAAGAACTGGCCAATGGATCGTCACAGGATTTGTGCTAGAACCTTTGCTCCAGCAGAATATTCAGCATTGGTCAAGCAAAGTGATGAATAAAGTGAGGTGACAGAAATAGCTGAGTATACAGAGAGCTTCAGGTTAGTCAGAGTTAAGAGACTGGGTAGAATTGCAGACCAATCTCGCAATTGATGCATTTTACAAAGTAGCACTGATAGGACAATTTGGCCCTGATGATAAATATACGGTGATAGTCTCTAAATTAGCTGTTACCACTTAGGAAAAAGATCTACCATGTGACTGGTTCTCTGAAAGCATCAGCTCAACACTGAAAAAGCAATGTTAAGACCTGCTAGGAAAGGAGCAGATCACCAGGCAAGGAACACCATACTACTGTCAAAAAAACATGGTGAACCCCAATATTAACTACTCTGTTCAGTTCCTGTCATTTGTATCAAAAATAATGAATAAAATTGTTGAAGAAGAAGGAACAGGAATGCTTTTTTTGATTGTATGAGGGGTGAATGATTGTCACAGCTTCTTTGAGTAAAGAATATTTTCCTTCAGTATCTGTTTTACACTTACAGTGTCAGGGCTGTAGTTTTGGCTTAGGCTATGGTTCCACTGCCTTTTTGTTTTCAGGAAATATGACATCTTTTGATTTGTTGCTTGTAAATATTGCCCTCTTAAAAACAGCAATGAAAAAAAAAAAATCCACGATAAAAAACTGAAGGACAAAGACAACTTGCCAAAGTTATTTAGGAATTTTCTTGTAATTACTTGGTTTTGCTTTTGTAGCTGGTGAATCACCCTGCCTGCCTTCCCTCCCTCTTCTCTTCTGCTCCAGTAGAGCAGAGAGGAAGACAGTGGTGATAATCCTCTTGGACTGAAATATTTTACACTTGTTTGGTAGGTGATAAATGCTGCATTCCAAGGGGATTAGCACAGTGAAACTTCACTAAAGGAGCGAGAGTTTCTGCATGCACACTAAACATTTCAGAGCCTTGTTGAATCAACAGTAATATCCACATCTTTTCTGTGGGAAAAGATAATGCAGGAGCAACAGCCACATGAAGAAACCAGAAACCATTTTTTTAATAACTTATATTATTCTACTGCAGCTACTGACCTGTGAACACATTTAATTGTTGTGTTTGTTTTGTTTTTTTTTTCCACTAGTATACACTGATTTGTGAACTTCTGTTGAGTTAAATCTAAATTGAGTTAGTAACATGTATTGTGTCTTCTCAGGAAAGAAAGGTAATTTTAGGCAACTTAATGTTCTAACCCAGATGAAACGTTTGTAATGATCAGCATTACAACCACCCTAGAATGTTAATAAATATATATCCTAATAAATGCAAAGGGTATAATATTGCAAGTGAAACCTTTCTACTTTTAGTGGATTCCTATAATTTCTTTAAGCATTTCAATTTCATTAAAACCAGTCCTTGAAAAGACATACTGAATGTTCAAGAAAGGTAACTGTAAGAGCATTTTTGCATTTCCTCCCCAAATCTATAAGTGTTTAAAAATACTATTGAGAGCATTCAGATTTGTTTCTTACCTTAGTGAAAATAATGTAATAAGTACAGCATGCTTAAAATGAGAAATCTATTTGATGATACAAGCAGTTTTAACTCCATTCTTCCAGATAAGTCAAATTTATGGTTTAAAAAATACTGTTGCTTGGAATTTCTCCAGTCTGCATAGACTAACAAGGCAAATAACCTAACACTGAATCCAAACAATATGAGATTTAAAGGACCATGTGGAAAGAGCAAAGTGAAATTGTTTTCTGGTTTCTTGATGTTTAAACACAAAATGTATTCAAAAGTCTTATGGAAAATGTTAATTTATGGACATTTTATATCTTACTTCATTTTTCCTATTCTGTCATGTACTATCCCTAGTCATATCCCAATGCCCAGGCAGAAGGCTGCAGTGGAACACCAAGAAAAAAGAACCTATTAACCCATCTAATACCAGATATTTCTACTACCAGATGGTATCATATGGATGATTTTAAATTGTGAGATTTATGCTCAAGCTGAGTCCTCCATCTGTGACAGACTTCTAGCTACCCAAGATGGAAATGCTTCTTTTCATCCATATCCCTGATAGAGACTGAATGCATTATTTTTAAAAAAGCCGTGCTTTGAGCACAGCTATGTTTACTTTGAAGCATCATTGCAAGATAATGTCCAGTGAATTGATACCAACAGATTGAGACATGCTTGCTCCCACCTGAATATTACTTTTCTTTGTAGTCTCAGAATCACAGACTGGTCGGGGTTGGAAGGGACCTCTGGAGATCATC
>NW_009594067.1:0-443 GCF_000690535.1 Cariama cristata | reverse complement strand
GCCAGTGCTCTGCCACCCTCAAAGTACAGAAGTTCTTCCTCATGTTCAGATGAAACTTCTTGAGTTTCAGTTTGTGCCCGTTGCCCCTTAACCCGTCACTGGACACAACTGAAGAGTCCGGCCCCATCCTCTTGACACCCACCCTTAAGGTATTTGTAAGCCTTGATCAGATCCCCTCAGTCTTCTCTTCGCCAGGCTGAACAGACCCAAGTCCCTCAGCCTCTCCTCATAAGGGAGATGCTCCAGTCCCCTTGTCATCTTCGTTACCCTCCGCTGGACTCTCTCCAGTGGTTCCTTGTCTTTTTTGAACTGCGGAGCCCAGAACTGGACACAGTACTCCAGATGTGGCCTCCCCAGGGCAGAGCAGAGGAGGAGGACAACCTCCCCCATGGATACAAAAGTTTTGTATCATCGATGAACTTGCTGAGGGTACACTCTGTCCC
>NW_009594066.1:34939-99991 GCF_000690535.1 Cariama cristata | reverse complement strand
TCCTCGCTGGTAGGCAGTTTTTAACCTTAAGAAAACCTAGATAGTTTTTTAACTTCCTCCTCCTCATCCAGCCTGATTCCCCTCTTCTTCTCCTGTCCTGTGCTCAAAGAGTCCAAATTTCCCTTTCCCTGTCCTGATCTCATGGCCACCCCCGCCTTGCCACTTCCTTCAGTGACTCTTATTTCGTGAAGTGTTTTAAGAGGAAAAAAAAAAGCCAAAAGGGAAATGTGGGGACTGGAATGCCAATGCCCGATACTCATTTCCCTTCTTGTGATGACCTTTTCTGGTAAGCTTGTCAGTCAACAGTAAAAGCAAGGAAAGGGCTACATGTGTGAACAATGGTGGCAGGGAGAGAGGGCAATTACCGAAATTAAATAAAATCTGGGTGCAGCATTAGGTGAAAGTGCCTGACGTAAAATAGGCAGAGATGACTTTTTCTTACAGCATTTGTGAGTTTCCTTAGGCCAGAGAAATGATCTGAAGGCATTATTAGAAGGGACAAGAATGGCTGCCTTGAAAAAAGAAACCTTCTGTTACCTGCCCTCTTTCTTGAAGAGAGATGGTGTTCAGATGTGATAGCACTCTATATGCTATAAATGGGACAAAGAGTAGGCAAGAGCAAGGCAGCATGAGGGAAACTCAGGGGTTTGGCAGTAACGGTGTGTCTGTGTGATGCTGTATGATGTTCCCTGGGCAGAGCCTTGTAATACACAGTTGGGTGCTTCCAGTTGCTTACCTAGCTCCACCCCATATAGCACATGAAAACATGTAATGCTGTACAAACCTGCAGAATGCAACTGCATGTTCCAGGAAAAAGAGGGAGCTGGATGCCGAAGGAGTGGTGAGGGCCTACTCTGACATGGACGAAATGGAGTCCAGGGCTCTGCTTTTTAACCTTTCTCTGCGGAACTGGATATTAAAAGCATTACTTTTTTGGAACGGAGTGAAAAAACACCTTTAGCAACCCTCCCTGCTTGTCATTGCAGACTTTCCTTGAGAGGCGGGCTCTCAGTGGCGGGGGCAGCTCTTTCTTCTCCCTCTGATGTTCAGGCTTGGTCCTGGTGCTCCTTGTACTTAACCCTACCCAGTCCTCCAGCCCCGTGGGTTGTGAGCAATCTGACAGCCCACCCGGGGAACACCCCTGCTGGAAGGAAAAATCTAGAGAAATACAGAAGCAGAACTGGAGAGAGAGGGATAAGAATAGGTCACCACAGCCAAGACTGTTCGGAAGAGGGGATAAAGGTGAACTTGTAGAGCAATGAACAGAATGAGTAAAAGTTGGGCAATACACAGATGAGGAAGAGGAAAGGGCCCATTCTTGGTGTTTGCATGAAGACTGTCTCAAACATCATTATTCTCCTGCTGTGTCACCTCTTGGGACAGACGAAGAAATTCCCCATCCCCTCTACAGCAAGATTTGCAAAATCTCAGTTAACAGAAGCATTCCAGACAGCAGAGTGACTAAATCTCCCACGCCACCTCAAATCTGTCTCATAACCAAGTTCCTCTTTTGGAAAAGAGTTCTCATCCCACCGCATGGAAAAGCTCGCCCACATCTGTCATGCTTTCTCTGGAGCAACAGAAACAGAAACAAAAGATGACAGACTGGACAGAGCCTAACCTAACCATGCAATCAGTTGCTCTGTAAGCACAGGGGTAAATACGAATCGCTCACACGAAAAATGAACGCCCTGCCCTTCAGTATTAGCCGGTGACTATGGACACAACACTGAGACCACTAACACTGTTCTCAAGGAGAGACAGCTGTTAATCAAACTGAAATACATCGCATTCCAAACAGTGTTACGGAACCTTATTTCACTCCAAAACATCACAGTTTATCTTTCTTCCCTAGCCTTCCCTTTCTGAGCAATGTTACTTCAGATCAGCAGTGGTCCATCTCCAGCAAAACTCAGGCTATCACTGGGTTGTACCTTCTTGCAAACAGCGACCGAGCCAACATATGACATAACAGATTGGTTGAGAACGTTCTTTGGAGAAGGCACAGAAATGTGTTCGCTTTGGAACAGAGAAACATCCAGGTGAGGAATTCCTTTCCAATCTCTTTAATACCCCAAAAAGTGACATCACATGGCTTGTCAGATGGAGGACACCCATTCTCATGCTGATTTCCACAAGGATCATTTTTTCACCTTGAATATAAGGTGTCGCCGAAGAAGACAGGATAAGGAAGGTGTTGGTCACTGCAGAAGACACTGAAATTTGTACTTCATCACATCTATCCTGGCCAGTGCGTTAGTGACTAGTGAGACAGGGGTATAGGAAACAATTTGAGCTGGGCTCTCTGGGCAAATTAGAGTGGAAAATATGAAGGTTTTTGTCATATTGCTCAATAGACACTGCTGGTTGATCATTTGCTTGTCTTACTGTTTTATGTTCTATTTTTGCATGTCAAATTAGCAGGCGGGGCCAAAGGTTTTGTTTTCTGTTTTTTTTTTAACTGAATTTTTTTTGAGAGAGATGTGGATTTGTTGCCATCACCACTACATTAGATGCAGACTAATGTAAATATCCCTGTGGTGGTATCTAATAGCAGATACCCGAACTGACTTTGAACTACAGAAGGAGAACTCAGAGGACAGCAGAGTTTGCCCATCCAACCAAGGCAACTTGGATCCACAGGCTGTCTCACCATACGGAAGAGGCTTCACCAGCCCACTCTGTGCCATGCTGCATCATGTGCAGTCATTGGCTTCGCTGGAACCACCTCATGGACCTGCATCTGACACGAAGTACACAGTCCACGTGTGGTGAGGAGGTCCTGTGCTCTTCCCAGCTATAACAGGGCAAATGAAGTTGAAACGATGGTGAAGGTTAAGAAGGTTCAGAGTCAGCGTTGGATATTTATACAGGCCATTCAGTGTCAAGATTCGTGCTTTAAAATTTTGGCCATTGAGAAATCACATAAGCACAGGCATTGGCAGCAGTAATATGCTCTCCAGGAACAATGTCTCTGGGTGTACTTTCCTATAACCAGAATATTCAGTTATGCTATAAAAAATAGCCACTTTTCAGACTGTAATGAAAACAGATGAAGAATAAGAAATACTGAGCCCTGCTTTTATGGAGTCATTCATACTTTTTAATAGTGCATGTATAGCCCTGCAAAACCTAAAATGCTAAGTCACTGACAGGCAATTGGATTTGGTCGCCACTCAGCACAGGTATGACTGAAAATGCCCGTTGTTACCGGCCTATAGGCAAATTTTCTTTGAGTTATGGACACAAAGCCATGTGCTTTTAGTTCTTATTTCTGATGTGTCCTACCAGGGTACGCTTTACAGTAGCATTATATAAGATCAGATCTAAAGTGAGCTAACAGCATGTGACACTTTAGTTGACTTAACATAACCTGAAAAAATGCCCTAAATTCTTGGGATTATTAAGTAATTGTGGAACTTGCAAGAAGCTGGAACACTTCACATTTTAATAGCTCGGTTCTTTGCTGGCAATACATTCCTTGGTGAGCAATGTCAATCAAGTCCAAAATGCATTACATTCTTGCTGGGGATTTAACTGGGACCCTGTGTTTGTCTCCATGCCCCATTTTAGCATAAATATAAACTTGCAGTAGAGACAACCTTGCTTTTACTGAAAAGAGGGCAAATCTAAGGTTTTGTCTTCCCTCACTGGAGTTGTGCCAACAAAATCTACAGAAATAAATGTGGGCAATTCTCTCTAGATGCTGTCATTTTTTCCTTTGGGGAGCGCAGGACTGGAAGGGACTTCATGGATTTCCTCTTCCAGTCTCCTTCCTGTTTTCAGTTACCCTCCTGCCCCATACACCGTGAGGCTTCGCTCCGGGTGATTGTGGGAAGGGAATTCTGCCCTGGGCTGCAGAAAAGTGCCCAGCACTCGAGCTCTTGGAGAAGGTTGCCTTTCTCTCTGTGGACCATCAGTGAAATGGGAGGAGGCACACATTTTTTGCCAGCAGCTTCTGTGAATATTTGGCAGAACAGGAACGCTGAGTTTGAAAACTCTTGTTTCTTTTGCATCCTGTTGCGAAGGCTTCCTGATGCATGCTTCTGCTCTGCCAAAAATGAGGGTCAGTGGGAGCAGCAGCTACTTACTCTCAGCTCCTCTTTCCTTCTTGGGAGCAGTCACTATAGAAATGTTACTTTTTGTCTTTATTGGCTTTGTAGGGGATGGACTACACACAGCTTGGGTATGCAAACCCGGAGTTTGTTCATCAGAAGAGAGAATTTTTGCTATTTTTTTTTCTGAATCTACTAAGCAAGTCCACTGATAGTACCTAAAATGTATTTTATCAGTCTTAAAATGCAGCCAAATTTGGGAAGAGGAGGTGTTACCCAAGTTTGTCCCATGTTATTTTAAATCCATTTCGCAAACCACTGGGAACTTAGAGTTACTGTTAAGGGGTAGGTAAGGAGAAGGAGGAGAGACAGGAAAAGGCACTTGGTGCCTCAAAGGTAGGTTCTTCAGCTTCAGGCATTTAGAAATGTATGCATGCCCAGGAAAGATGCTTCCTCTTGGTTCACTGTATCTAGTTGCTAGCAGTAAGAAGAATCTAATGTCCTGCATTTTTGCAACAACTGCAAATATCTTAAATAATGTTATTAGATTATTTATGAGGCACACATGCTACAAAGAAGAGCACGGTTCCTGCCTCACCTGGAAAAAATTATGTTCTGACTCCAGATAGGTTTACAGGTTAGATCCTGAACATGACACCCTTGTGAGTCTTATAGGAACTGAATGCCACCATGCGCCTCAGCACTCCTTGCCTAAATCCTATCTCCAGCTGTGGCAAACCTACAATGCTCAGAAGAAGGCTGTCTTCTCCTTCAGCCTGCCAAGATAGGCACCAAGTATGAGCAAGACTAGAATTTCTTTTCTGGCCTTTCCAAACTACCAGAGGACCCTTGAAACATGGCATTAAACGCAACAGAAATCTGGTACAAACCAGTAGCGCAAACCTCCTTCAAAACAGGAGCACACGGATGCTCACAGGATCAGGTCACAAGCATTACATTTCCAGGGATCATGAGATCGTTATTTCTTTGTGTGTTTTCTAGTCTGTTTGCTCTCTTAACTTTAGAAATGCTTAATAATATTCTGAAGCCTGACAATGCCTTGATGGAAATTTAACAAAGGGCAAGATATCTCAGCCTCAGAATCTGCCAGGAGGACTGCGCTGCCCCGTGATCATCTGGCTGTCTATAAATGTCTTATATTTCTTTTCATTGATCTACATGGTCTTTTCTTTGGCTTGACTTCAGGCTTCCCTTCTCCCTCTGGATTTTCTTTGACTTCAGACATACTTTTTCTGAATTCTTTTTTCCTGTAAGCTTGCCATTCTCTTCCTCTTTGAAATTGGGTCTGGCTTTGCATTTCTACTTCTTTCTGGCTTTACTTAGGGATCTGCTTTGAGGGAACATATCACAAATTCAAGGTTGTACACCGTAGTTCCTGATACAACTGTAATCTTCCATGATATCGTAATGGTTGTGAATAGTAATCTTAAATCTTCTGTTACAGCTCAGTGGAAAGTGCTAAACAAGGGACTAAACCTTCTGGCCACTCGGAAAGTTAAATTAGTGCAGTGCATGCAGATGTCAATGTTTTGCGCAGGGCAGATTAGTAAGAGTCTTTAACACTGTTGCACTGCAGGCACTAGCTCACCTTCAGGTTAAATTCCAGCCACCTTCAAGTCATCAATCTCCCAGGTCTCATCAATGTTGCTTGTGTTTCATCCCCACTGTTTCATTCACTGACATCAATTCGTCTATTTTCTTGAAAGTGAAGGTCAGGGGAGCCAGGGACAGGCCATGCCTTAGCTGTGAATCTTCAGAATTGGAAAAGCAATTAAGCTTGCCCACATTTATAACTTGTATGAGGCACCCTTTTATGTGGGCTTCTCTAGGACTGCAAGCTTTGAAAATCTTCACAACTGGCCTTAAGGTATAGATTTCTCTCTCTCTCAATTTTTTTATAAGGTCTTGTGATGTTAATGAAAAGAATGCTGCTGCTGTCAGTATTTCCATAACCAAAACCAGCTTCCAAACCTCTTACATTCATCAGTAAATGTCTTAAAAGTATCTCATGCAGTATCTCCAGAGTTATATAGGTTTATGGCAGTTAATGGCTTCCTGTTTTGTGGGAGTTGCTTCCAGACTGCAGGAAAAACCCCACAGTCTGCAAATACTAATATTTTTAATGCATTTGGGTAATACTTTTACGTCTACAAAATCCTCAAAGGAAATTAAAGTCCACAAAGCTACATTAAAATAACATGAGGAATAAACTTAAACCCACAGAGGCTAGGAAACTGTGTGGTAATTCATCTGAAAAACTAGACTAACAATTCATAGTTAGAGTGTTGAGATAGTACTAAATAATGGGACACACTACCTTTATAATTCTACAGGAAGTCATCTGATCTCTTCCTACTTACGTGCTGGTTGTAAGACAGTACATATATCGATCATAATTCTTAACATTAAAGATCACTGACCATCACTGTTTACCATCTTTCACCTGTATCAGACACATGATTCTGGAACAACACTAAATTAAAAATGTGTAATATGGATATTTTCATTCTACAGATCAGGCCTATGTATTTCTTGAGTCACAGGAAGCAAGCTATTAAATAGATAATTAAAGCATGTTATTTTTCTTATGTACTTCATTCTAACAGATACTTTACAGCTATCTGGCTTCATTAATGTTTTTAAATAATGCGTTTAACAGCCTGTGACAGTCTGATACTCTGAGTCATGTTGGGTGAGTCTACACAGCACTCTCCATATAGACTCTACAGTGTCAAACCTGTGCCCCATCCCAAACCTCTCTTGTGCCTGTCCTGTGTTTATGCAGATCTTTGCTCTGGGTGAATTCCTGCTCTGCACTGTAAGTACCAATCTTTCACCACTGACTAGAAGAGAAGCCAACAGTAAACAAACTCCTTCCTGTTAAGTGCCTGTAGTTAAGTAGTCTGTGTCTTGTTTATGGTACCAGATTTATATGATCTCTTGATTTGAGCAACCACAGTGCAAGATTCCACTTCTTTTCATATAAATTTTTAGACTTTGCTTAGCCTGGCTGTTTAACATTTACTAGCCATTAGACAATGTATAGAGCTGGACTGAGAACGGACTGAGAGTCCAGGATCCAGCTGCAGAGTGCTCATACCACAGAGTTCCAGAGTCACTTCCCAGCTGGCTTCTCCCATGTGCTGATCCCACATACCTCAGACTCTGCGCTACACACAGCGCGCTCAGCCAGGGACCCTCCAGTCCTGTCTTCAAGGACTATGCTGGGAATGATGTATACTGAAAAGAAAATTTTCACTGTGGGAATATCTGGATTTCAGGTGCCTAGCCTTAAATTATATGAATTATGGTGATGCATGGAGACAGTTTGGTGCCCCAGAGGATGACCCAGAACATCTATCTACTGGGCTGCCTAGAGTTTGGGACATGGAATTTCGGACTTTGGTACTTCACGTAAGGGTGCAGGAGCCTTTCTAGTTACCAGCTTTAATGAGTTTAAAGACTAGGGTTTTTTTGTTTCCAAAGAGATAATAATGAGTTTTGAGCTCATCTCATTGATGACTTACTCAAGTAAGATCCTTCTCTTTGTTTACTATGTCTGCTTTTGTGCATTTAATCTACCTTTAGCGCAGACATGTACCGCCTAATTACAAACTCTCCTCAGGGACAGAGAATTTGTTGTTGGCCTGCAAATTTAGTTCACATGATATTTGGGAACTCATAAGATGATAAATTCCTGGAAATGGTATTTACAGATCAAAAAACAAAACCCAAAATGCCAAAGTGAGGAAACTCAGAGACAAGACTGCAAGACTGTTCAAAGAACAGTTCTGATCAGGAATCAAAAAACCTTTAGCTCAGTGGGGGAGAACTTCATTACACTTGAAGCACTCAATCTGGATGTGGCAGCAAGGACATTTTCCCTACTACTTTATGAACTGGTTTACAGTTCTCCAGATGCTTCCCACAGCAAATGATCTATGGGGCACGTAAAGCTAAGCAGTCATAATTGCTCTTTAAAGCCTGAAACTAGGGCAGATTAACTTGATAGGATGGGCATTAAGGTCAGACGAGAACTGTAAGTTACTTGTGTCTCGTGAATCCATCCATGGAGAGAAGCCCAGAGAGATTTTTGGCAGCTAATATGCAATCATTCAAGTCTTACCATTTAGGGAGAAAGAAGGACTGGGTTAGTTTGTTTTGCATTTTAATTTTCCTTGGAGTGGAAAAACAAATAAAAAAATCAAAGCAGCAGCACATGGTTTCATACAGAATAATTGAAAACATCTGTAAGTAATTCTGCTTTACTAGTCCTTCCAAGGGCATGTATCTGGTTAATTTGGTATGGCAGCCTCAATTAAACAATCCCTGGTAGCATGTTGTGGCTAATTGCTTACTGTTTACCAGAGCCTTTTTTTTCCTTTGAAAAAGGATCCTTCCTTTCTCCAAAGCATGCCTGTTTTAGATTGAAGCTAGTGCTTTGAATTTGATTATTTAAATTTAAGATGCCCAAAGCAATAAAGAAAAGAAAGTCAAATAAATGAATTTACACTCCTTGCCATCTGTTTAGCAGGTGAAGGAGAACATATGCTATTTTCTTAGTTTATTAGACAATTATAGCGTGTTAGTGATTTAAAGTGTGCTATAACAAAGTTAGCAATCATTATCAATAGCTCATAGAGTTCGTACGCAGGATCGCAAAAAGAAATTTGTCCACCTGGAGTGTTCACAATAGACTTTGGGTTCAGTGTGCTTTATTACTTTAGGAAAAAATCCCTATTTTTTCCCTTTCCTTCTGCTCCACTGAAACAGTCAGTTTATGTTGCACTCCTAATGTGTTTAGTTCAACGATAACAAATGTCTTAAATCCATTTTTATTTTTTCCAAAAAATTGGAAAGTTTTATGGAAAGTAAAAAAAAAAAAATTGGGGAAAAAAATTATTATGTGAGAGACAAAAATTGTACATTTGCTTTATTTTTAAGCCCTTTTGGTATATCAAGGTATTTTTGAGAACAGTAATGGAATCTAATAGGTTTTACAGCCTATCCTATAGCCCATTGCATTTAGTGGAAGCATTTTAGACCTTTCATGCAAATCTTGAAGTCTGAATCTAAAGTTTAACACACCCGAATTATTTCAACACTCTCAAGAGCTATTCCACCTCTGTAGGGGAAAACCTAACTTTTCGACCTAACCAACTCATTGCGGACACGGAGAACAGGAGGAGTTGCTTCAGTTTGGGCACTCTTGAAAGTTTAACTACTTCACTGAAATACCTTAAGGGAAGCTTAAAGAAAGCTTGCATGAAAATCTAAAAAGCATTAATTTTCACAGGTTAAGGGACATGAGAAAGCAGTAGCCTCATCTCACAGCCCTTCCTGCTCCTACAAGCACTTTCCTGCTCTCTGCGCTGCCAGACTCCTCCAGACCACTCAGTGTCCAGATCACATCTTCATTCAACCCTCATGGCCAGCATTTCCTGAAAACCTGGTTTTGGCTGCTTTCCACAGCCAGGCTTGAGCCTAGCCAGGTGTTATGCAGTTCCTGAATTGAGCTTTCACAGCTACTCTGAGCACAACGAATTTTTGGAAACTTCTGATCTGGGCAGCACAGAAGCTGTGCCTGCTAGATGTGGACAGAGAGCTGGTTCTCTGGTTCACAGCCCAAGGTCAAAATCCCTACAAATCCCATCAAACAAAAAGTTTTGTTTACAGGGTTATCAGTCCTTCTCATTTTAAATTTCATTGTTTAAAGAAATTTCAAAATTAATCACAGTTTGAAATGAATTTCCAGTGCTTCATTCTGAAAATACCCAGATTCAAGAGGTAGAGTTGTTGGATATTTTCCCTGGTTTTCTTTGCTTAAAGTGATTTGAAGAACATCAGATGGGTTTACAGCTTGTTTCTTGAAAACAAGGGAAAATGCATTTTTCAAGAAGAAAAATTTTGCCTGTGAAGTTTTGCTAATCCCTCACATATACAGAGAATGCAAATGGTCTCAAAGATGCCTCCAGCACAGCTTTAAATGATTCCGTGCATCATACTGAAGAATTTAAACAGTGTCAGACTGGTGGCCACTGGATTACCGCTAGGCATAGGCAGTTGTTAGAGCAACAGACCTCTGGGGCCAGCAAATTGGCCATAGTGCCTGTGACCAGTCCATGTCCTGCGGATGCCAGAACATTGCAAAGCCAGGAGTGCTGCTGCGGCATGGGAATACGTGACAGCAGACATCCCTAGGGGCATAGCTATTCCCAGAGGCAACAATCACAGCTCCTATTCTCCCAAAAAAATCAGCAAGGCTGATTTTCCAGGGTTTTCCCCCAGCTCCACTTTCTTGGCAGCCTATTTTCTCAGTGGGACCTGACCCAGTGTCATTGGGCAGCAAAAATTATTTTTCTTACGCTGCTGAAAACCTCT
Organism: Cariama cristata; assembly: GCF_000690535.1. Classification (NCBI taxonomy): domain Eukaryota; kingdom Metazoa; phylum Chordata; class Aves; order Cariamiformes; family Cariamidae; genus Cariama; species Cariama cristata. Next base: position 89,534 of record NW_009594066.1, on the reverse strand, counting down.
GAAGTGGTCATGGCTCATTCATTTGAAATCACTGGAGGTTTGTTTTCATCACAGAAATAGGGCAGAGCAGAGACTCATCAGGTCTAGTTTCTGACCCGTAGCAGAGCAGGTGTATGTGAAAAGTGCTGTGCCCGTTTCAACTGGCTTGCACTGGGCTGTGCTGACGTGTCGGGCTGGATCTGTGCTAGCTCTGATGTCTCTGCACTGACGTTCACTGCACAGCATGGCCAAACACGGCTGACTTCGCTTTTGTTCTCCAGTGAGGTGATCAAGAACTGCAGTGGTGAAACCTGCTCTTGTTTCTTGAGGGGAAAAAAAAAAAAAAAAAAAAAATATGTATATGCCATATTTTGTAATTGACCTTAAAAACAAACAAACAAGCAAACAAACTTATTTTCAGTATTCATATTGAAACCTTTGCTTAGCTTAGTTCCAGACTGTAATGTGCTGGGACACTGAGGGAGTGATAATTTTCCACGCCTTAGATGCTGACTTGCCCCAACTGTAGAGGACAGCACTGGGAGAGACCTGTGACCTTACCATCCAGCCAAGCACTGCTGTCCTATGCTTCGCTGAGGACCACTATCATATTCCCAGGGGAGGGAAAAGTCTTTACATTAGACATTTAGTGGCTGGTTCTTCCCAAAAAGATGGTTTTATCTCAGCAATTGCCTTCTGGTCCAGAGCTCAGCCTTCAGCTGGGACGGTTTTGGATGAGTTTTGCCCATAGCTGTTGAGAGACTCAAATAAATACAAGATGTTTGTGTAACGCTGCACAGCAAGCCTTGTCCTTTTGTTATTTACGTTCCTCACATCATAAGGGGTGTGAGGGTGTCGAGGCTAAATCAGATGAGGGTTTAGACATCTAAACTAGGACTTCGGTGGAAACAAAATGTCTATACTCAGCATCTTTACTTGAAAACCCCTCAGCTCTGATAGGGCTGTACGGTGGATCACTCTCTTCTGAATAGGAAACCTGGGACAGTTTCCTTCCAAGCACAAGGCAGGTTCAAACCTCTGTTCGATCTCCTCAAGGAGGCAGGCGAAGCTGGGAATAGGGCACTCTGCCTGGTGTGTATTTAAGGGCCCACTGCAAGAATGCCAGCTGTCTTTGAACGTTAAGGCATCACTCTGCACTACAGAAACTCTCCTTGCAGATGGTAGAGGGGCACAAGTCATGTGGACACACAGATAGCAAGTGAATGCCTCTACCATTTGCTACAGATTGTACAGAAAGAGCCACATTTGCAGCACAGGAAGACCCAGGGCCTGGGTCAGATAAGTGATATGACAACACATAGAGCTGCACTGGGTCTCACTGCTGCTGTCAAGTCCCATGAAGGTATCAGTCCACATGTGGCTATTCCATCAGCTTTAGGCAGCCCAAGACCTTGTCAAAAACAGTCACTGCCTTCTCTAAGGTTGCCAAGCATTCTCCAAATAGAAGTCCCGTTAACTCTTGGGTAAGATGCATTCACGTTTTTTTCCCTATCTGTAACCTGACTTGTGTGATGGAAAGCAATTCCGAATGAAACACAAATAGTGTTTAAGAAAGTCATACAACACCAGAAGGGAGATGTCGACAAAGAGCATTGAGATGCGCTTACAAAAGCATTCCTCACTACCTGACTGTGACCATGGAAACACGCTGGTGCAAAGCCCTGTGATGTCACAGCCTGCTCTTTCAAGCCATTCTTATTTGATCTACTTTTAGGAGAATCTGAAAGACTCTTCAGTTTATTTAAAACTCATGGCCACTGCCTAATCAATGTTAGCAATGTCACAGAAACTGAACCAACACTCTGCCATTATTCTGAACAGAACCAAAGGCTGAAAGACCTAATACCCTCCCTAATGAAACCTAAGTAATAAAATACCATGTATTCTATACCATAGTGTTCCACCTCTGTGCTGACCTAATGGATCAGCACCTTTTTTTTGCCCCCTGTAACCATCAGTTCTTGCCAAAGAATCAAGATGCACTTTGTCATTCATTACAGGTTTTGAAATTAGCTTTCAGTTAAGGTATTTTAGAGGTAGAGAGTGAGCATATTCTGACAGAGATATATTCCAAAAATACTCCAACCTTCTATTTTCCCTGTGAAGAACTGGAGATGGTATAGGATGACATTCATCACATGGCCACCGTGAAAAGAATCTGTAAGAAATTTCGGCTTTATTAGCTCACCAGCTGTGCTTGCTGCCAAGCCGACCTCAGGTACCGTTTCAGTGGCTCTATCACTCACGACTTCCCTTTTCCCAAGAGAGAGCTCTCATTATCCTTCAAAGAATAAAAACATACTTGAGAGATACAATAGAGGAAAAGGGCAGCAAATGCTGAGCAATGTCTGAACCACAAGCATTTCTGCCAAAACAGAGTAATCGACTTATTTGATAAATTAAGAGACCAGTGATCCTTTACTTCTTGAGTTATAATAATAACAATCAAGAAAAAACCCACCCCATACACATTTCTTGGACCCCAACCTTCCTATTTCCTGATGCATTTGTTCTCTTTCAAAACTGGATGATCTCACAAGTCATCCTGGCTCGCCGCCTTGCCACAGGTGCCCAGGGTTCCAGTGACTCTTCTCCCTATTTAATTTACACTGCTGCCAAATTGCAAGACAGCCGAGGAGACAGAGGGCCACTGCCAATGCAGCCATTCCAGAGCTTTCCACAGTAGGAACGGACCAATCTCCTGGGCTTGCTGGCATTAACAAACCCTACGAAAAGGGTGATGCCCTTTCCATTATAAACACTGCTCGCTCCTGTGTCAAATCTGCCATAGAGGGATTAACAGCTTATCAATATTTCTATTTTTTCCTTCTCATTTTTTTCAAACTCTGGAGGAGCCCATTTCTTCCCATGGATTTTTGAAGGAGGCCTGGGGAGGTTAGTTGGTTAAATTTAATTTCTGTAGTTGATGACACATGAGTTCCTTCTTGCATGACCCTGCTGGTTGGGAGGAGAAGCAATGGTTTCTCCATTGTATTATTTAAAAAGCTGTAAAGCTGCCTTCCATTTTGCCAAGAGAATATACTGAAAACTTTCTATGCTAATTCACTCTGAATCTCATTGTGTTCCCTGGGAAGGATTCATATTTCACAAGGAGTGTTGTCAGCCTGAATTAGACTTGGGATGAAAAGAAAATATAACAGAATGGAAGTATAGAGAAACTAGGAGAAAGACAAAACTAGAAGATGTTAGAGCAGAGCTGAAAAAATCTTGTACTTTCAACACCAACATCTAGGCTCAAACAATGCGATTATTTCACTCTACTCAGCATTTCCTAGGCCTCACCTGGCATAGTATGTCTACTTTTAGTCCCTCCAGTTCCAGAGATAGATTAAAAAAATGTAGATGGTTCAGCAAAGGGCCATCAAGATGATAAAGAAGCTGGAGAAATAGTCATATGAAGAAAAATTAAAAAAACTGGGATTGCTCAGACTAGAGAAGAGAGGGCTTAGGGGGGATATAGTCACAGTCTTGCAAAATCTAACAGGTAGTTACAGAGAAGACAGAGGTACTCCCACCACACAGATGTATGGTGGCAGCACAGGGGGCAAAGGGAGGGAGTTGTTTCAGGGGAAATTCTATCTGGTCTTAAGAAAATACTATTCCCCAAGAGAAAAACTAAACATAGGAGTAAGTTGCCGTGAGAAGGGGTGAAAATGCTCAAGATCTGGCTTAGCAGGGCCCTAGGTAACCTAGTCTAAGGCCCCATTTTCAAAAAAAGGTTGGATTGGAAGTTCTCCAGATGTTCCTTCCAGCCTAGATTATTTTTTCTTTTTTTGTAACACTTTTTCATAGGTTAGAAAATAGAGTAAGATAGAAAAGAACCCTGCTCCTTGATTTCCAGGAAAACAAGACCAGTGCTTGTTGGCCCTAAAGGATTTTTAGGTTGTGTTGGTTTTCCAAGCATTCTCTTAACCAGCATCTCCAGATTTTCTCTAGCAGTAGTCACCAAATCTGTTCTGCTTCTTTGCAATCATCTGTGTCTCCTTTCTCTGCTTTCACATGTTATCAGCTACAGTGTTGATGCTTCTTTAGATGTCTGCTAGCCCAGACAAAGCTACAGCTTTGAGTAGGCTGTGGGAAACCAGGAAATCCCTAACAAATTACCTTAAGGCATGCACAAATCAGCTCTATGGCACGGGCATGGCAGAACTGCTCTGTGTACATGGTGCAGCCCACTGCAGTGCCGAGATACCAAAGCCAGTTCTGGTTAACCAAGCAAGGGTGCTGGAAGCGATGCCCACACTTGGCTTCTCAGCTCAGCAAACGAGTCTAGGCAAAGGCCCATTTTGTACCAGTTACATTTCTGGTACCTGAGCTTAGGTCACGCAAAGTGTAGCTCGTTCGGAGCGGGAAGTAAAAACAGACTCAGACACTGTAAAAGTATTGACTTTGTCTTGACCAAGATTTTACAGTGGATGTAAGCTGGGATTGGAGCCCAGCACCACTGGTCGTCACTCCTGTGACCTTTAGGACAAAAGTAGTTTCTATCTGTCATATAAAGAATATACCTATGTATCAATCTACTAGGGTCACTGGCATGTTTTGAATTAAAAAATATCAATTCCCCTAGCCCCAGTATAAACCCCTATGCCAAAATACTATTGCTGTTTCTGAGACAGAAGATAGAAACCGAAATCCACCTACTAAAAAACACACATGCATAAACTACTTAGCCTGCTACATGACTACCTATTACAAATATAACTTCCAATTTGAAACTGAGACAATTTGTTGCAGATGTATTTAATTTTGCAAGTCCCGGTTTCATGTTCATTCAAGACATGACAGGTGTACTCTATTTTATACATTATAAGAAGCTGGGAGCTGTACAACTTGTGCCAAAAAGAAGTAATTAAATATTTAACATTTCCTGCCTGTGATGTAGTCCCTCTTTTCTTGCTTCAAATGTGCTACGATTAGACAGAGGTGAGAAATATTTCGGAGCCATCAGTAAATAATCTGTAGCTGGTTTTGATGTGATATCATACACCTGCAAAGACAAGCTTTTTGCCAGAGTGCTCGCTCTGTTTGCTGGTTTATCACTCTGGTGCAACCGAGAGAGAGTCGTTAGACAAATATTATTAGCACTCCTGGTACTCTGCCTGTTTCTTGTGATAAGTTCTTGGGGGGGAAAGAAAGTGGTCTGACATTCAGGCAACAGCAGAAATGTGAGAGTTTTCCAACACAGATCAGATATTTATATAAAACCTAGCAGAGTAAGAAATGAGTTGGTTATTTTGTGAAAAAGAAGGGAAAAACCCAGGGTGAGTTATCACTAGACCCCTAGTGACCCTGGTTTCGGAGTCAGATGTGCATAGCCCATGCTCAAATCTGCTCTGTGAAGTTTTCATGTGGTTGATATAACGAAGCAAGAAAATGCTATTAAAATCATCAAAATACATGCAAAAGGGAGGAGGGTTTATTTCTACTCTGTGTCAGCAATCAGTGGAAGATAGAAATGAGAACATTAAACATTTTAATGGTAAGTTTTCAAATATATTTCAAAATTCAGTTCAAAGTACACATCAAACTGGCAGTATTACAGCAGGATTCTTTATGCTGTTTTTCTGCAATCAAGGCTTTTGGTAAGAACAGAAGGAAATGTAAGAAACTCATGCCTGGATGATGAAAATTAGTGAGGATATAATCACACAACAGTGGCTATGTCTTCATTAGCAAGTGATTTGACACGAGAGAAGTGGATTATTATATAGAAACAGGTGGCACTGCACTGAGGCCCTTACACCTTCATGTTATGTGGCTCAGGGGATTTAACTGGGACCAGATTTTGTCTTGTCTCCCGGGCCATATGTTCCCAGAACACGTGATTCAAAGTTGCCCAAAGAAGCAGTTTTTGGCTTGGACCCTTTTGCTTGATTTAGGGCTTGCAGCACATGGAAGGGCATGTATTTAGCCTTCCCCAGGAGGAACCTGGGCAAGGTGCACCAGAAACACTTTGGGGCCAAATCTGTGTGTGGTAAGCACAGACCCTCAGGGAAATCACTTCCACACTATGCTAACACCCCAAACCAAAGTGCTAGCAGAGGCACAGTGACACGTGCTGACATGAGCCCAGCCTTGCCTTACTACGGCGTGCTAAACCTGGGGCTCAGCAATGCCGTGGGCTCCTCACAAACCCAAAGAAATTGGCCTGTGCTCACCTCTCCCCTGAAGACAGAGAGGAAAAAGATTCCTGTCCACCTCCAAGAGCTCCACAGCCATCTTCTCTTGGCCTCACATGTGGTCACCATTTCTGTGGTATTTGGCAAGGAGAGGAGATTGCTCAAGCAAGGTGGTAGGTAGGTGAGGGAAGAGAGGAGGCAAGGCAAGGGATGGGTGTCTCACCAAGCCCCGTTCCCAGGGAAGGAGGAAGTCCTGCTGATAACCTGTCTGTGTTGATGTTACAGGTCACTTTCAAGTCCCAGGAATCCTCCCAGGGGACTGCAGGACCTGAGGAGACTCTGTTCCCATCATCAGGAAGGAAGGGAGTAAAGAGTACTGAAGATACTGGAGATGCCTCAAGTTCCCCAGGATTTCCATCAGATCTTTATGCTTCCTCTGCTGCTATTTCAGCCTGAAAAGGTTCCTTCCCTCCTGTTACTGCCATGTGGAAGTGCTTCTAGATACTATTTCACCTTCTGGGTCTTCAAAGCTGCAGGCGGCTGAGACACAACAGCTGAGGGGAAGTGAGAAGAGAAGTTGCTTTGCTAAAGCCCTTTCAGGAACGTTTCAGACCAGTGGATTCTGTGGCTGTGGGAAATGACTTTCCAAGGCAGCAAGACTTGCCTGTCTCTCTCAGAAGGATAATGTTTTGTCTCAAAAGAGTAACTGCTGGTAGCTCTTTAAAAAATTTAGAAAAAAGTTCTGCGGGACAGATATGGACAACGGCCCTGAGTAATGAGATGCAAAGTGTCAGGAAACTTTTTTTTTTAGTGCAGGCACATCTGACTTCTACAGATTTTTTTTCAGTTTGCAGCAAGATATATCTATGCCCCAAAGAACTACAGGAATCAGAATTCTTGCTTTGCGAGGAAATACTATGGTTTTCAGAAAAGAGTGAAAAATCATTTTAGGTTAGTTGAAACACGTGTTTGCTGCTATTACTGTAACTATTATTACTTTTTTTCAATCACCATACAAAATCCAACACGTCCTAAAACTCCATTGTGCCAGAGGGCAGAACAAAACTCGGTCAGAAGGACAGAGACAGAGGGGTACAAGGAAACAACCACGTGATACATCTTTGCATGACAGGCAGTGGGCCCAGTGGCCTGGTACCATGGCTTTACAAGCAGTTTAAGCCAGCAGAAACCAGTAGCACTGCCAAAAGAGGCAGTCCTGCCCTGTCTTTTTCTCCATCTGATTATTCGTGCTTCTTCATCCCTGTGCCCCCTCCCTTTGCCAGCTACTCCAGCCCAGCACAAGCGCTGATGCAGAAAATAGCTAACCGAGCAAAATATCGTTATTTTTACCCACGTCAACTTCCCGACTCTTCACTGTGCTGTCACACAACTGTTTCTGCTGGCACTTGTCAGGGGACCAGAAAGGGGGAAAAAGGAGAGATCTGTATGGGTGGGAGAGAAGTGCCTTTTTTAGTGGCGGTGTTCTCCATTGCAGGCTCAAACTGGTATTGAAATGAATGGGACAGTAAGTGTTGTAACATTTTTTATAGGCAGAAAAGGGAAGTTCGAGGGTTAGTAATGAATTTGCTTGTAGGATGCTTTAAAGGAGCTCCACCCTGTGGAACACAGTGAACAGAGGGAAAAATCATGAGTATTCGTTAAAAAATGTGGGAAGTTGATGATACTCCCTGGTACCATGGTTGGACTAAAGCCAAGAGTCTTCTTTAAAATGAAGGAGAGATATTCGCCAAGCAGGACCAAAAAAATGAAACAAAATGAGTTTAGATGCTAAAAAAAGAGGAATAAATGGAGCGATAGACCAAGAGGAGTGATATAATTGAAACAACAGTTTTGGAAGCAAACCTTCACTATGTTTAAAGGCGCACTAAATCCCACCTTCCCTCAAAGCTGAAAGTGCTCCTCTTTTTCTCAGTACAGAGAGACAGGCTAAAGTAATTCGCAGGCATCCTACGACGGAGTGATGGAGACACACTCTGGGGCTGTTGTTACTGGTTGAAGGAGATGTAGAAGTGTGTCATGACCTTTAGGCTGTGACAAAGTGATCTCCAGTAATCCTTGTTCCTGGTGTTCGTTTGGCAACAAGACCATAACACAACAAGCTGTTCCCAACCGTTAGCTTTTGAGATTTGGGTAAAAATTGTTAGGGATGGTTTGCCCATTTGACTCAGTATCCGTATTTTCATCTAGGTGAATGTATCTAATTATTTTCTCCCTCTCTGAGCTCCCCACGCCTCGAGCACTGAAACACTCACTGCTTCTGCAGCTCTTTACAGCCACTGCAGAAAGAGAGGGCTTTCCTGAAACAAGGACGCAAGTCACTGACAGACAAGGAAAGGGTTGCATTGCTGATAGAGAGCAGAAGAGGCTAATTCTACTGCAATATAGACCTCTTGGTACCTCAATGGCTTAGTCAGTCATGCCCAGGGGACCAGGAAAGAGGAACATGCACTTAACACTAATCACTCCTGAAGCAAAGACATCCCATTGCCATTCTCTGATGTGCAAAGGCAGGTACACCCTAAACGTTTTGCAAACTGCCACACTGAGATGTGGTATGCATTCAAGAGTATTGTTCAGAGAAAGTTGTTCTCTTGCATTACTAATTGAGTAACTGAGGCACAGATGGGAGAGCTAGACACCTTGGAGTCAGCCAGGAGCAGAACCCACTTCTTCTGGATCCTGGTCCTGTTGCCTTATCTAGTAGATCACATTGCCTCTTCAGAGTTTAATCGGATACTCAATGTGCATTTAGCCATGGCTCAGGATACAACTAATTCATGTAAATTAAGACCAGTTGGGTATCTCCATTATATGCAACAGTGAGCTAATCATTCATAGGAAGTTAACTGAAACACTGAATGCGTGGACCACATCTCTTAAGACTATTTGTTTGACCTCACGGGAAGCATTAGGACTGTAAATTGTGTAAAATTTTCCTAGGTTCACTTGTTTTATTCTTTTGTAATGACAGCTCTGGTATTAAAGACTCTGGGTTTGTTTGCCTCTGGTAGGTTTGGGGTTTTTTTCACTGGAAATCCTCTTTTCAGCTCCTCTGCATGAGGCTCTGTGAGCAAGAATCATGCATGAAGAGAAAAGAACACAGGGGCTTTAGGTTACATCGCTGTTTAGGCACGGGCCAATGATCAAACATCAGCTTGTGTGGCAGGCAGGGTGCTTTATAATATAGAAATCCAATGTCTTGTCCAAATGACCAAAAGGCCCCAAGTAAATTTTAATCAAAAGTACTCACAGACAGGAAACCAAAATACCTGTAAAATTCTGTCCTGTGGAGAGCGTTGTACAGGGAGTTGCGACTGCAGTAGTTTGGTCTGCAACTCATCGGAGCCCATTGACTTGAGGGTGATTTTCAAAGGGACGTAGTGAGCTTTTGTCAGCTTGGTGCTCTTCCAGTTTAGGAAGAGTCTGGATGACTGGAGAGGTGTTATTGTGGAAATGCCTTAGGATATTTATCCAGTCCCCGAAATAACATTGTCACTGTATTGTAGTGCAAATATTCTTTCTATTCACAAATGGAGTATTTTACCCATTGCTATCTTCCCTGATGCTTAAGCACCAGTATTTCTCATGGAAAATTGCAGGAAACATTCAAGTACTGTGATTAGGAGCTAAAACACATTTCTAGGCCTGAATGCCTTTATCCTGTTTGGTTTGAACATCCTTGTTACCATACCTTTCATGAAAACACTAGTTTTATATAAATTTGTTTATCTTTAGCGTAATTGTCCCTGTTCCAGCATTCCCAAGTGCTTTGCGGTTGCTGCCAACACCATGGCTTTTTCTCCCTGCTGAAGGTGCAGGCCAGACAGCAGATTGCTATCTGTAGTATATCTGTGGCAGAAGGCAGAAGAGAGTACACCGAAGCTTCAGGTGGGAAAAAACTCCTGTTACATTCGTAATAGAGCACAGCTTGCTAAAAGACACACAAATCAAGGGCTGGAGGTGAGAAACAGGCTGCTAATTTGCTCCTGAGACTGTTGATGCAATTTCCACTAGCAGCAGACAGAGCAATTCTGGCATAGGAATGAGTTAGGAGAAAGCGTTCTGGAAAATTGTGGCACTGAAATTGCAACTATTTCCTAATAATTTTCTTTGCAAAGACTTGAAAATAAAAGAAGAGCCTGAATGTGCTAGTGCATCTGGTTTTGTCTACCCACAACAACGTTTGGTTGCTCTGTCTTCACAAATGCCAAAAGCCTCAAACTTTGTCACTAGTGATAGCAGAAACCTTTTTTCACCACGGGGTTGCTAACAGCGGGTCTGTGGTTGGTGAGGCCTAGTTTGCCTCAGGGTAGAAAACTACAATGCTTTGTTTCCATGCAGATCATGCTGCAAGATAGCAAAGCACTCGCTACCCCGTGGTAGCCACCTACAAGCATGGATTTTCTTAGCACTGAAAGCAAAGACTGAGGTTTCACATCCAGATGTGAAACCAGGTCAAGTTGTTTGAGTCCTGAGAAGGGATGTGAACAGCTGTCGCTACCACAGTGCGTGTCGGACCTCAGGAGCACGGTTGCTCTGCTGCGCACAATGTTGTCCCAGGCTGACCTTCCCCTCCCGGCGTGTGCAGTGGGTGCCCTTCCGCTTGCCGAATGCTGCTCAGGCAACGCAGGGCCGCCTCCAAGAAATAGTTCTCCCTCCATGTCCCTCTGACATCATGGTCTCCTTCCACAGTGAGCTCCTCGGGTCGGGCGATACCTGCTGGGTCTCGGTTTGTCTGTCCCATGAGGTTTGCCGCACTCGGTACAGCGGGGCTGGACAACGAGCCCAGTCACAGCACGCGGGTGATGCAGCTCTGGGCCCACGCCTTCGCTCCATCTCCAACAGAAAAGCCTGGAGCAAGAACAGGTTTCAGCAAGGAGGATATTCCTCAGGAATCTTGCCTGGAGTTTCTCCCATATCTTCCCATGGGAGAAATTCACAAATCCTGCCCCTGTCCTTGCCTGATTCCTTGTAATTTGGGCACCTGAGCTGGATTTTGTGCTTGGGCTATGCTGCCGTGGCTCTGCTTACTCAGCTGGACCTTCTCTCATACCCAGCAAGGCTGTGCTATAAAGACGTACTGCCTTGGCATCCCAGGGGAAAGGCTTCCCAAAGGACTGTGTCCCGCTTTTGGGCTGACTGCTACCGGGAATCATTCTTTCCACTGCTGCAATGGGGAATGACAACTGGTTGCATTAGGATCTCACCCTGAGGATAGATCTGGATGCAGGCTTTAAAAAATGTTCAAAGCACTTTATAATGGATATTCTTGTGCCTTCTAGTAGGTCAATGGCTCTCTGTCGCTTTTGTGCTTTCAGCACGTACAGACACAATGGCACTGATTCTTGCCCTCCCTCCCCCAAAAGTAATATAAAATGCTATGGGCTTGAGCTTTACATTAATGAAATAAAAATAAACTAATGTGGTTTGACTGCCAGTAGATTACAATGGCAAAATTTTCATGGTTCCTATTCATAAGGCTCTTGGAATATAATTTGGACAATTTCTCATGTTGGGAAAATCTCTCTCTGTTAAGAATTATGTCTCTCCAGCACTGTAAGACTAACATTTGCATATTGATAGGGAACAGAAAAAAAGATGCTTTTAAAATAGCTAGTTAGCTTCTCATTGAGCATGAGTTATTGTCACTATAACTTTTAGCATTTTGACCTTTTATTTTATTTTTCCTCAATTGTGATCACGGCTCCACTGCATGAGCCAACAGAGGAATTTTGAACACAATTCTGCCAAAGGGTGAGTGTTTAGTTGTTAACTTCAAATGTTGTGTTGTCCCACAATAACCCTACAGATGTCCATATCTTTGACTCTCTGAACTGCTAATGTGATTTGAATTGATAGATTTTATTGTCTCCTAACTTGACCTTTAGTTGTTTTGAGCAATACTGTTAAGATAAGTAACGTGCTCACAGAAGAACAATTTATCTTAGGTACAGATCATAGAAAGATGGTGCTGTAAGTGTGAAATAAACAGAGGTAACTTAAACCACTTGCTATCTGAAGTTCAAATCCACCCCCACTTTTTTTGAGATGCAGGTCAAGTGCCAGCTCGCAGTGAAGTTGATGAAACAGGTTAATGCCTTGTCTCTGAAAAGTTTTTACTCTTGGTTGCTGGGCTACTCTGAAAAGTGAGACCTTTGTCCACTTGCTAGTGAAAAAACCCCTTGTATACAAGCTCATTGTGTCACCCAGTACTTTGCCCTAAACTGAGACTGGGGCACAGGATCTATCCCCCTTGCTGGGTAGGAGCTTTCTCCTGGTGACTTGCATTGATCCTGTGAGAAAGAGGGACAGATTTTGACCTGAATGATATCAGAAGTACCAAATTAGGGCAAAGACAGAAACATGTTTGTTTTGCAGGTAACTGGTAACGTATTTGTGGAACGTCTTATGTAGTGAGCACAGGGGGTTTCACTCACCAGAACTGGGAAGCAGAATAGAGAGGCAATATGGCAAGTGTTTGTTAGACCAGCCGTCACACGAGTTACAATACATGTGTTACCCCAAATACTGGTGTTACAAGGCTGGCACTGTGATAGTGTCTTCTGCTTAGTGCTGCCTTGCCTGGCCTAATCCTGAGCAGCACCAGTAGCCCCACTACGTCCCTGCTTCTGTACAGTATCTGTTTTAGTGGTGGGGAGATGGTATCTCACCACCCACAGTAGCACCTTACTCAACCAGCTTTCACTTTTCATCTAGCAAAGTGCCTGAGCAGAGCAAAGGTCTTGCATTTCTGATGTGTTCAGGAATCTGTGGATCTTGGGAGAGTCAAAGACGAGGTAGCACAGGGATCATGAGGGACAAGAAAGGGATCCCACCACTGGTGTTCTCTCGGAGCAGCCTTCCTTGTAGGATGAAGTAGCCTTCTTGCCATACGGGACCAGGACCTCACATGCAGAAGGGTCACATTGGCTAAGCCATAGATGACTACTCAGGAGACAGAGATCCTTGCCTCCTACCTCTGTAACCCAACTCCTGCTGGTGCTTATCCGGGGTGTAGTGTCTGCAAGAGCCAGGGTTATTGCAATAGTTCTTTGGCATCATGAGTGTCACGAAAGATTCAAACAGCACAGCTTAAATAACACTGCACAACACTAGTAGTACGGCATAGGGACAAAAATACTACACAGTGTAAAAAACCATGTTGCATCAAGCCAACTTCTGCAGTGGTTGTATTAGATCTTTCAGGTTTGTGTGAGGCTTGCCCAGAATACTTGCTTTCCCAAAGGGAAACTCTTAAACTGAGGACACTTGTTGATTTTGCATCAGAATTTGCAAAAGTTTATGTGTATTTTCAGTCTTTATTAAAAAAGTAATAGAAGAATACACAAAAATATTCCAGAGAATATACAAATATACAAAAAATCTTGCTGTATAATTGATGGCTTCATCTAAAAGCCTCTTTAGTATTCTTCCTATCTCAAGGTAAGATTTACTTTTTTTCAAGTTTGCCACACTTCACATCAAACCAAACAAAAAATATCCACTCAAAATATGAAAAGAGGGAAGATCACAACACTCTCAAACCCACTAATGTGATCTGCTTTTTATCTTTTGCCATGTGTTTCTTCCACACTGTCTAGGATAAGTTTATTGCAATCCTTTAAACCACAGATAAAGAATCCTCAAGAGAGATAATTAAAGGTCTTTTCCATTAGTGGTACTGTACAATAAAATTAATACTGATTTACCACAACAAAGAGGCTATACTCAGAAATGAAAACCTCAACCCACTAGTGGCCACATCACTAACAATGACAGGACATAAATATATCAAATGAAGGCTTTAGAGATTCAGCATTATCATCAACATTTGAGATCAAGTTGGTCTGTTTGGAAAAAGTAATAGTTATTTTAGGTACTCTGGACACTGGAAAAACCTGTTTAAAAACAGCTGTAAAATTTCACACACATTTTTTCTCAACCAGTCACCCCTTCAGACCATCAGGTGCCCAGAACCAATTGTTGTCACTGAATAAATTTGGACTTAAAGCAGCAGTGGATTCCTCCTGCCCATCTGTCCGTCTCTAGTATGAAGGATATTAGACAAGTGATCACTACTGCCCCTTCTAGACACAAAATCCACCAATCTATCTTCAAAATATCGTCTTCAATACTGCATATACTTGCATCCCCATCTACCTAGTAGTTTGAATACGTTTCTCAATTCCCTACATTTTGAAAGTCCTGTAAAACTATGTTTTAAAAAGAACATTTACAATGTATGTGTTTTCCGTTTAGTCTCCATTTTCAGTCTCCTAGGAGTCGTTAAGACCAGACTTTTCTTCTTGCTTTACATATGGTTGGCAGCAAATGAAGCAGTTTTCATTTTGATGAAAAATCTCTGTATATAACCTGTCACCCTGAGGAAGAGGCACATCCTGTTTAATAAGAACTTCCTCCAAGTGAACCAAGAAAAGTCCATTCAGAATCTGCACGTGATCAAAAGAAAAGAGTGAGGGAATGATTTGATTATATTATGCTGTACTGAGAATGTGAAAAACAACAAATACAGCATGTGTGTAAACTTGGAAGGCTTGTAGCCTTTGCTTCTTTATACTGCTTTACAGAGAAAACACAGATACAGAAGAAATCTTTATTAAAGCAAAAAATGGAATGTAGCAAATTTTGCTGACACTAGATTGTTGTCCTTCATTTGGAGGGTGACATAAGATGCCAGTTAACAGTGATACGGAAAACTCTCCCAACTTTTAAATTCAAGAAACAACTAAAGATTATCTAATTTGTTAAATTTTACCCCCATAGGCACTGTCAGACTTCCTTGCCACTTGTGGATGTGTTGGGGATGTTCAAGAAATGACTGAATACAGCCGGTTCATTAAACAAAAATCCAGTGAGATGGGGTTGTTACTAGATATGAAGATAGTGCTTCTGGTTCAAGAAGTCCCTGCACGGTAGATTTCTGCAGTCTAGGAAAGTATTATGGGGTAATATCTCTACGCACGCTTATCTTGCTCTTATATTCTCACCTATGCATCCATGATGGGCCACTGCTGGGCTTTCATCCAGTACCACTTTCACCTGATCTAACACACCACTCTCCATTCCTATGAAAGCATCAGTCAGATCAAATGCCTCAGTTCTCAA
The DNA here is from genome assembly GCF_000690535.1 of Cariama cristata. Classification (NCBI taxonomy): domain Eukaryota; kingdom Metazoa; phylum Chordata; class Aves; order Cariamiformes; family Cariamidae; genus Cariama; species Cariama cristata. The sequence continues at coordinate 74,244 of NW_009594066.1, read as the reverse complement.
AAACTCCACCGAACAAACCAACCCACCAGATTTGCCATTATCTGAAGGTACAAGAGATCAAAACGTCACTACCGCTGAAAAACAAGTATAATTTTAAAAATGCCTGGATCACAGCAGCTGGTGAACCATGCTACACAAAAAGGCAAATTAATTTACTCCCCTCATCCTCTCAAACTCCCAAAGAACCTGAAACAAGAAGAAATTCCTTCCTTGACTGCAAATTTGGGGAGCTGTATGTACCTGGGCCTGTAAGCAATACATGCAGGTGGGGCATCTGAGAAAATTCATGCTTTTCCCTCCCCTTTCTGTGTCCAGTCTCACTCAGATGCTTGTTGGGAGGAGACAATCCTTCCCCACCATCAGAGGGAATGTGTGTAAGGAAGGATGGAAACATATTCAGGGTCACAGGACCAAAATTCATCCTCTGCTTGCCCAGGCTGAAAATTCAACCCAGAAGGAACATCTGGTCGATCCTGCTAAATCACCTTTTCAAAACACAGCAAAGTTTCACATAGCAACTGGCAAAGAGACGGGAACATACAGAAAAACAGAGCTGGTGTGTACTATAAATATTCACACAAAAGCAAAATTAAGGGGGGTGAGGTTAGTCCAGGAAGCATAAAACACTACTGAGTTTATTCCTTATTCTTTAAAATGCATTTTTAACTTCCATCTAGGAAGACATACGTTAATAATTTCTCAAAGTTGAGTGGAGTTGGTTGTCTGCAGGGAGTAGGGAGATTTACTTTGGTTTTTTGCTTATGTTTTCTCAAGTCCAGAGCTACAATTTCTGAGTTTTCTGCCAACTCAGCAAAGATGCAGTGAGTTGCTGATTCTGTTCCATCTTAGTTCTCATCCGTAACATGAGTGTGAGTCATCAGACCGTGCCCTTGCAGACAGACTTTGGAGGCCTATTGGACTGATTTTATAAACATTTAGATTGCAGGGAAGGCACACGGTGACCAAACTGTTTTTCTGGAGATAATTAGTGTTTCGGAAGAGATTTTTCTGTTGCTGTAGAGATACAGTTAAACAGGGAACTAGAACTAATCCTTCTGGTGTGCACCTGATGGAGCTGGCAGGTTTGGAGCAGAGGAGAAGAGGTCTTCATTAAATGCGCAGAGACGCACCACCACATAGCTCTTCTGTTCTGAGTTACCTTTCAAAAACAAGTGAACAGCTGCAAGAAAAGGTTGGGTACCAGTGGTCTGACAAATCATGGAAGAGAATCCTCATTTTTGTTCTGAAAGTTTATCAGAAAATACTAAAAACAGAGCTGAAATAAGGGTTGTACCTAATAAGAACATAAACTTTTGCATCCAGTAAGATTACAGGATATAACACATTTTCTTAACTAACAGGTGAAAGGTTCTTGTTTGTTCTCCGTTCTCTGAAAGTTTCTCAGCCATTTGAAATGTTTCTTCAATTCCCTTTTTCTGCTCTCGGAAACTAACCCTGTAGGTACTGCTCAAAAACACGCAATGGGGCAAGTACCATATTAACAGAAACCAAGCAGTTTGCAGGGAATGACTTTCCAGTGCTCTTTGCTGCCTGCACCCATTTCTCTAATTCAATGACCCACTTACCGAAAAACTTAGTCAGAAATGGAAGGATATGAAGCAGTACATTTAGATTCATCTATATGTAGCAGGATGGCCCTTGGGATTCTGATTCATGACTGAGCTCCTATGTGTAACGGTATTGCAAATAATAAATAATCATTGACCTATCTGCATCTTCCAAGGGGAATCTTATTTTTATTTAGGCAGAGGATGTTTTGCAATTAAAAACAATTATTCTAGGACAGGGAAAGTACTTCTTCTGTATTAGCTACAGGCTAATGTATGCCTCTCTTGAGAGACTCCTTCTCACTGCCTGCTGCTGGGTGTACTTAGGTGTAGGTGAAGAGAGAAAAAGAGGGACAGGAGCCTGGTGTGTGACTAAACCCTAACTGTCTCCCAAGGAATTGATTCTATGTGTCATTGCAAGAACGGTTCTGCAGTTAATTTGCTTCTTCCTGTAACATTGGAGTAGAGTTGTGTGGAGAAAGGTAAAGCCACTCCACAAAGGATTTTGGCACTTTGACATTTGGTTCTGATGTGCCATCTTCAATGCCGAAATTATCTCTGAAGGCAAGAGGAGCTCCGACCTCAGAGCAGGTTGGTGGATCTCAGGAGCCTTTTGCTGCCAAGGAGCTGCAAGGCTGGGAGGAGTGGGAAGAGATGAGCTTGACAGGAAATCATACACATGGTTTTGACATAGACCTATGGGTTTTGAAACCCATTGCTGATCTTTTCCAAACTCTGGTGAAACTGAAGGGCTTCTGGAGAACATTTCAATTTACAGAGGCTGCTAATGCTAACAAAGTGGGGCATCTTTTGGATCGGCAGAAGTTACGAGCTATTTGCAATATGAATAAAGACTTTGAGTCTAATTTTTTACAGCTATATAATCAAATTACTTTGCTTTTAGGTCACTGTGCAAAAAAATTTTGATTCTTTCTCTGAATAATCAGGTAAGATACAAGCAACTGCTTGGCTAAACTTTTGGTCGCTGATTTTTAATCAGATATGGGTCTAGTTGTATTTCCCTTCCCACCCCTCTCCCTGTGCCCACAGGCTATATCCCATTATGTCATGTCATGTTGGGTTACCTCCTACTTCAGCAACACATGCCATGATGTGACACCCCATAATTCACAGAGACAGGAACAAAGTACTCTAAACAGCAGAGTGATTGTGCTGCCGAAATATCTGGGACATCTGCAGAGTGCTGGATGATGGCACAGGTTTTTAGCTTTCTGAATAAAAGTTGGATAGCTCAGCAGATATGCAACGCTTAATGGGCTAAAATGCAAGGGTAATCAGTACCATAAAGAACCTGGTGCCTGGAGTATCAGCAGCCCATGAAGCAGAAAGTAATCGGCTCAGCCTTCTCCAGCGACTGTCACTGCAGCTTCTACATGTGGCTTCAAGGTGCCTGAACGGATTCAAAGTGAAAGAGAAAAGTAGAGCAGAAATGCCGTTCAACCCATAATATCCCAGTTCTTAGAGGAGTTGTTATTTGGAAATGCCTTGATGAACAGCGTGTTGATGACTGAGCTGTTTGTGCTTCTAGGAGGGGTTGGCATATGAAACGTGCTCATTCTGTAGGCTCATACTGGTGATTATTCATTCTCTTTGTTGCAGTCAGGCTTCCAAAGAGGATGTGACACCCCTTGTGCTGTTCAGAGTAATAGTCCTAAAACAACATCTGCTCCACAGGACTTACAACCTGAGATCTAGACAGCAGGCAGCAAGCTAATAAAGGGACACTCATTGCAGTACAAAGACAAACTAACAAGTTAGAGTGGTTTTAATAGTCAGTGGTCCTCACCAGCATAATCCCTCTAAAGACCGTTACCTTGTAGAGGAGTTTGGTGTTTCCAGGACTTGCCTTCATGCAGTATATGGAAAGCAGAGATTTTCTTTCAGATATGAGGTTAGTGTAGACAGTCTAATTTGCCCCAGAAAGAACAAAAGCAGATCCTTTGTGAGGAAGGAAATATTGGCTGTTTATGTGTTCCAGTCATGGCAGGCTCCTTCCCTCTTCTGTAAAAAAGCAGCGGATTTGCATTCAGCAAACTCGGCCACAACTTCTCCTCAGCCGTCCACTGCAAAGAGCACAAGGTCAGAACAGAAGGAGTGGGGCACTGCTGAGGTTTCAGAAAGGTGAACAAAGACAATTAAAAATGAAGTAGAAAAGAAAATGGTAAGAGTTGCTGCACTGGCCAACATAAGTGACTGTCTGGCAGGAGACTACCTGCCAAACAGCGATTCAGTGAAATCACAGGCTGTGGGTTCAGCTCCCAGTGCCGGTGCAGACTTTAGGTCCATTTGACTCATTTCCTCATCTGAAAAATGCAGATAATGATAAAATTTCTGATTTTTTAATCATTTATAGTTCTGAGGTCTGTTACGAGGACCTAAATCTTGCCCAGTCTTTCCTATGCCAGGACAACCCAGCCTCACTTAAGGCTCCACGTTGAACCACAGAGCTGCTTTATGCTAACAGTAACAGTTGTGTAGTGTTAAGCAACATCAGGAAAGACACCGGGAGTTGGTTGTACTTCCACTGCTCTGCCCCAAGCACAGCGAGAACATTAGCTTCTTTGATCAGGTAGGTATGTAAAATCAGTACACCAAAACTCCGTCAGGTTAATATTTATTTTGCCAATGTTGTTTGATCAGGAAGAGGTTACATTCCATGCTCTAACTGGAGGTCTGTACCCAGCTACGTAGAGAGGTGGACAGGCTGGGCACAAAATATTAACCAGAAAACTAATATTAGCAAAATATTAGTTACTGCATTTACTGTAACATTTACCACTTTATGTAACATAATAGTATTACTGAATTAGAAATATAACTGCTGTGCACCAAGGTTTTGCCCTGTGTCCTGGACAAGTGGTTATGGTCAAGTATAACGGATTTTAATGCTTGTCCGTATGAGCAATCAGAGTCCAGAGAAGTTTATAGAAAGTATGCGGGGTTATAATTCTGGAGTCCAAATGAGTCTAGCAGAATCCCATGTTCATGGCTACACTACAGGGCTCATCTTTCTCCTACCCCATCCACAGCCTTCTGGTTTTGCTGTGTCCCTTGATTTGTTTCATTGCGTATTAGTTTGAGGTCTCTTTCAGAGAGTTAGGTGCCATATATTCATTGCCAAGAAGGGTTGCTTCTCTGGCACAAAGTCAGGCTGAAATCCTTTAAAGTAAAAACGAAACATTCACAGTTCTAGCATGCGTATTGCATTTAATTACTTGGATGAAATTTGATTCAAAACTCCTAAGTACAGAGAAACAAAGTACCACACCAAACAATGTATTTCAGATTTTAGGGTGTTTGATTCTTTTGACAAGCAATCAACATTTCCTGCATTAGCCAGCCACTCTATAGAATTTATTGCTTGGTTGGAAATTCACTTTTCCTTTAAAAATTATTCTCAGCCAGACACTTCAGTAAATCCATAACATAGCAATGCCTGTATTCTCTGCAAATGCATTTTTCTTTCTTATAAACTGTTAAGATCAGCAATAGACTGCTACCTGGAATAATGGCTATACAGTGTCCTGAATACAGTAAATTCTTAAAATTAAAATGCTTCAGAACTTAAAAGACAGCAGAAAAGTGTGGACAAATATTACTGCTTGTCTAGTGCAATATGTTAGATATATCAAAAAGTAAAGAAACAAAAATTCAAAGGAAGCAATTTTCATTTCCTTGAAAATCCGATTAAAAAGAAGAAAGGTAAATAATTTAAACAGATATTTTTAAAGTCCTGCTGTTACCAAGGATTTCAAAATACAGCAGAGACTTTCAAAACATTATTCTTTAACATGAATATGTACCTTTTCATAAGGGTGTCCTTTGATGAGCTATAAAAAAGAACAATAATGGAAGATAAACCGAAGTTCCTCTTTTAAGAACCAAAATTAAAAAAGCAAAACAGAAAAATAAAATCATCTGCCGACTTCAAAAGAATTTCAAAGCATGAAATTCTTTAAGCTTGAAACATAATTTAATGACTTATGTTTAAGGATACAGTGTAGGGCTTTGAAATCTTGAGAAAACAGGAAAAAATGAGCTGTCTCTTTTTGTGACTAATGAAAATATGTCCACAAAGGGTTTCTAATTGTGATACCCCAGATGTTTGGGATGTATGAACATGTCACACCCAGAATCCTTTTTAACTTCCAGTTACTTTTTTCCTGTGGATTTACATGAATTAAAACATTGTTTAAGGCCAGCTTTCTCAACTGGAACATGTTCAGCTCAGAAGTCTATTTAGAAATGAGGAAAAAAAATCTCTTCCCCTCCCAGAAAGGGGAGGAGGCCCCTGTGCTGCAGAACCCTTTTGCTTCACCCAAAGAGTGTCTACTCTCTGGATTTTGTTAGTTGTGATGGTTGCCATGAGCCGTGTATTTGTTGATATTTATTTGCATTGACCTTGTAATTTCATTATAAGCAGAAATTAGCTGCTGCCAGAAGACTCGGGGATCATGTAGGCAGTGTCACACAGGCTTTCATTCCATGTAAACTTACTCTCACTGCCCCTCTTGAACCAGGGAGGGTGCTAAAATAATTACCTTAGGCTACTGCCTCACTTTTATTTGTCTAAAGTTGAATGAGGTCAAACCCCTATGCTATGGTTTTACAAGAATCAAGCGTATGTTATTGCCCAATGTGCAGCTCTGGCCAGATCTTCATTCTTCATAGCTCCTTAAAAATGCACTGGTCAAAAGCTCTTTCTTGATCTGTGATTTTCTGTATGTTTTTATTTCCTGTTAGCTGTTGAAATTAGCAAAATATTACTGATAACAGAAAACTCAAATCCTAGTGTTTCAGATTTTATTACATGAGGCTAGGGTGAGTTATCAATCCTCTTCTAGGAGTCCTGGCAAATATTAAAACTGGTCTGGTTTTACAGATCTGCTTGTAGCAAGGTGCGAGTGTAAAAGGAGCTGAAACCTTGCTTCTAACCACAAGCCTCTTCTCTCGGATGCCGAGCAAAGACAGAATATTTTGGGAGGGATACTATGCCTTACAGCCATTTCTTAGCCACATTTTTGCTCAATTTTCTGTACAGCACCCTGTATGCACACATTTAGATGACACTGTTTCTTTAAAAAATAAGGGTAAAGCTTGAAATAGGAACTCTCTAGCTTAGCGTGTTTGCTGAACAAATGCTGAAAGGCAGCAGGGAGGTAAATCGTTGCTGCATGCTGAGGGGAAGCGTGGCATTACTTATGAATGACTGCACGCATGGCTGCCTGACTCAATGAATGAATCACCCCGAATAAGACCGTGCAGCTCGAACGGGCACAGAAACTGCTCTGCCTTTCATTTACAAAGCTTAATCATAAATATTGTATATTCTACAAGGCAAGGAAGGAAGCAGAGTCAGACCTGGTTGATGTGTTTTATTTCCAGGGTTGGGTAGGTCGGATGGTTGTGGTGCTCACCCCTCCGAGCTCACCTGTGGCCACACAGTCCTTTCGTTCCCGCTCCGCAAAGATTTCAAGCCAGGCTGGGCTTCATTGACCTGACGGATTGCATCACATACACATTCATTAAAAATAACAGTGCTGTCAGGGAAAAACTATACTATGAACTATCTCTTATACTACAGACTTTTAAAACCCAGGGATATTTTCTAATAGCTTAAGTATTTCCATGCTGGCTTCCATTAAATAAAACTATGCAGAGCCTAACAGGCCGACATTTATAAGGTTTTTATAGCATGGCAAATGCCTCATGTCAGACTATCTAAAATGTCGCCAATATTGCCAGTTTCAGATGATGGATCACATTTTTGAGCTTTGGAAGCTTTCGCAGGAAACAGATTTGAAACAATAAAATATTGCCTGCACTGAGGGACACCGTCTGTGCTATGACTAGTTTAACTCCATAAGTGAAAATTACATGTTGTAGAATCAAAATTTTCACAATTTTATTTTGATTTTGAAAAAAAAATGGACAAAACAGCTCCATACTTTGTGCCTTTTAGCCTCTGTTTGAAAAATAGTTTTGCTACTTCTAGTAATTAGCAAAGTTTACTATGCCACGATGATCAGAAGTCACTCTATTTCTCCAGTAAAAATAAACCTTCATTAATAACAAGTGAAGCTGGAAATCCACTCAAATGCTTTGAATATTTTAAGTGTTCCACAATCTTTTAGGACTTTGAGTCCGATTTCAAGCTTTATGACTAGAAATTGATTTGTATGGATGAGCTGTGATGTACAGACAAATGATGACATTTTGTTTCAAGATACCACTTAAAAAAACCCCAAACATAAAGAGCAAATTCTTAAAAAGAGACTGCAAAAATATCTCTGCTGGGTAAGCCAGATGATTTTTAAAAGACACCATGGTTCTTTGGGCTTTGAGCCTAGGCAGATTTAGATATAATGCAGCTGTGTTTTGTGAACATGTCACACACAAAATGCATCCTGAAATTAAATGATAAGACAGAATAGAGCATATAACACAAATTGAAGCAAAGTCATTGTGCAGACGGTGGCAAACAAATCTGGAGTAAAATTTCGAGGCTAATATCAAAAGTTATGTTTGCAGAAACAACCCAGCTAACATGAGGAGAGTTTTCTGCTTATTTTTTCCAAAAGTGTTTAAGATGGAAGTAGGCTGCTCCAAATGAAATGAACAGAGGCTTTAGGTGAGGTGAAAAAAATGTACGGGTAGCAAGGAAAGCAGGCAGTTAGGATTGGCATCCTATTGTCTAAATACTTAACCTGCTCTGAGCATGCTGCCAGTGAAGAGCTTTGCAGCGGGATCAGCAGTAGCTCACATGCAGCTGTACGTATCGAGCCCAGGGATATTTAAATGTATGTGGACAAGCTCTGCCGAGGATCACTGCTGAGACCATGAGTAGTGTTGTCGTGCACCAGTGATGCTCCGACGGACACCAACTTGGTCACAGCCTTGCAGATACTTGCAGAAAATCTCCAGTGCTGCTGGGAACATGCCTCAGGCAGGTCTGAGGGAGCATTCATGGCAAAGAAGTCTCTCTCCTTTAGTGTCAACTCTGCCATAACTGACCCTGGCTACCACTAGCAGAGCGGCTTTCTGTCCACCAGCTAGGGTCTGTGTTCCAGAGGTAAGATACTCACATACTGGGACACCATTTTCTGCACGATCCTGGTTACACATGGGACAGAGAGGTCAGCAGTCAAAAACACAGATGCTCATCACGTGATTTGCTGTGACCATGGCCATGGCTCCTCACTGCTCCTCTGGGCCCACAGCAGTTAACATCTGGCATGGATTTTGAGTATCTCATTGGTAACGCAGATCGGCGTTTCCCAGGACACGGCATCCAACGTTTGCTTCTTGTCATCAGGCGGGACTGCTCTCGCAGAACATGGGGGCTGCAAGCCACATGCTGATTATTTCAGAGACCCAAAGGACAGGGAAGCTCCCACAGATGGGTAATTAGTTTCTCCTGCAGATGGGGAATCATGTGCCAACAGCATCCGTGCAGTGTCCCTGCCAGTCGTGCAGCGTAGCCCCAGGGGCCACGGTACAACAATTCCAGAGTCAGGCACAGCTTACAAGCTGTTCCTTCTGAGTGTTCCCTGTGTCTCTGTTAGCTCTGGATCTAGAAATCTCACTCTATTACAATCCTTCCTACTGCAGCCGATTGTCCTACTCCACCTGCCTCTAGGCATGAGGCTAGAGGCTTGCACAGGGCTTCCAAATCCCCTCTAGCTCATGAACACAAGACTACCATAAATGATGGAAGTGCAAGCAGAAAAAGTAATGTCTTAGCCAGACACAATACCTAGTGTAGGCTCGTGAAGATACCTTTGTAAAGGGGTACGCAACGCATGAACCCCTCCTCCTTGCAAACAGGCAGGCACAGATACGACTTGATGGTTGGTTGCCCTTACAAAACCTCCTTTTGGCGCAACGTCTGAGCTGCCAACAGCTCCTGCGTCCCAGCGGTTTACTGCCCGGGCGTCCCCTGCACAGCAGCTGCTTCTGCTCACCCACAGCTTTGAGGACTCTGCTGAACCGTGTCTCCTCTGATCGCAAGATGCATTTCCTCCTCCTGTTTGCTTGGCACTGTGGTGTCTGCCAGTGGGGTGCAGAGAGGGGTGACTGTGCCCTTTCCCCCTTGCCGAGCTGGGGAGCTGGATGGAGGAAGAAAGCTGAGGTAGGGAACCCAGATTACGTACCCTGAAATGCATCAGAAAGATGTGTTACGATACTTTAACCTGCGGTGTTACTCAGATCTAAAGCTACTCTCTCTCTCCTGTTCTCCCCTGGGGTTAGAAACCTGTACAAAAGGCAAAAAGATCCAGATCTGGAGCCTGTACACCTCCAGGTTTCTGCCTGCCTGTTAGGGATTTAGGTCTGATCCAGTCAAAAATCTGGGGGAGCCCTAGGAGCTGCAGGTTTGTACCAGGAGGCAGACCTCCCCTTCCTTCCCCTCCAAACCAGCGCAGCCGAGCAAACGGCAGATTCTGCACAGATGCTCCCAGTTGTAAGTGTGGAGATGTTTCTGGCCTTGGCTATTTTAGAAACCGAGTTTCCAGGTCAGGTCTTGAATGTGTTTTGAACGCACATTCTTGCATTTGCTGTCTTTCCCCTGGCTTTCTCTGGCAGATCATATAGTGCGATACTGAATGCCTATGAATAATAATACAGGAACCAGTTTTTATACCGTCCTTTTTGTTTCATTCCCTTGATTCAGTTTCTTGGATCTGTTTTACTGTGACTATACCTAACCAAAGAGTCCTTTCAGTGAGGAAGTCAGACCTTTCAAAAAATACTAACTTCTAAATAACTGAGTGGGGTGAGTCATGTAGCAGGAAAAAGTTAAGAATCACAAACACTGACTCCGGTAATACATCTCTTCTATTAGTAGTAATTTCTTTGTGACCTTAAGACTTCCGTAGCGGCATAAATATTTTAAATGGTTGAAGCAATTCGAATAATCTTACTTAGCTCAGGCATTAAAAATGCAGCAGTGAAGGAAGGGAAGCTCACTGACAGCATTCAGGCTTAGAATGATGGTCGCAGTCATGACCGTGTTACTGCATGGTCACAACTCTCCAGGTGGATTTACAACACAGCAGTCGCCTGGTAACCAAAATACAAAGAACCGAAGCTGGGATCTCCAGAACCAAAATCATAAGCTACAGTTTGAATTGCAGTCCTGTAAATACTCTGAGTGAATCTTGCCTCTGTGGGCTAAGCGCTTCATGCAGGGGATTGTGGTAGCATGCAGATACTCCTCAACGAACGAGTTGCAATAGTGTTATAAATCATGCAGATTTAATATTTATTACTTTGGTAGTCATTGTTTGATAAGCACTCCATGGAGCAGCCTTATTTTATTTAAAATTATTTTATTTAAAATAGAGCTGCTCTGGTGGAGGTCCTGTGGGGGGCAAATAATTGCAACATAGTTTCAAAGCAAAATAATTGCAAAGCAAAATAATTGCTCTGTTTGGGGCCTTTTTCAGTGGGGAAAAAAATCGTGGGGACTGGCCTGGAGGCTATCAGAGTGGTGTTTTCATAACGTCAAACTGGAGCTATATGTTGGCTGTGTGCGTGGGAGACAGAAAGAGTTGAGACTTTCATGTACCAAAATTCAAAATCCAAAAATAAACATGGCCCTACCGAAGATCATGCAAGCTGTCTTCCTGATTGCTTTGCTTTCTGGTTTGATATATTTCTTGTCTATCTTATTTGAATTTGATGCTTTGAGGGTAAGAACACCTGGCAGCTGTGGTTATTATTGAGTAACAAACAGTGCTAAGGGTGATGAGGTTTTTTGCAGGTTGGGAGTGAAAAAAACACTTCAGATCTTCTAGATCTAATGTGGACCTGCTACGTGAGCTAGACTTTGCTGGTCTAGCTAGGCTCGTGTCTTTGTTCAAGCACTGTCCTAGACATGGTCTCTCAGAGGAAGGTGGAAACACACATTTTGAATATCATGTATGCCATGTCTTTGTGATGTGCATGCCATGACTTTGTGAGAAATATCATTTCTTAACTGTTGCGGTGATTGTCACAGCCCTTGGACCCATATCATGTTCAACATTTGCTGAATGAAACTCATTCATTTAAGCAGTATGAGTACAGTATTCCGCAAAGATCTTCTTGCACAGGCAATATTGGCAGATCAGGAAACACTTTCATTAAAGTACATTTTACCACACACATGCTGGTGTGTTTCTTTATGATCTTTTCTTGTCCCACAGTGAAGAGACGTTTGAGCAATGAAGAAGGTGCTGTAGCTCACTCTCACTGCACACCGACTCCAATGTTATTACTTTCTTATTTACTCTATTTTTTCTAAATCGTTAGAAGGTTATTTTAATAATTTATCTATGCTTTGCTTCAAGCTATTGCTATGTAAACTTCTGCTAGGGTCACCTTGAAACATTTTATTTGCGACAGGAAGAACCCCCATTGTCTTTACTCTTTCTCATATCTTAGTTTAATTAAATCTAATTGGTTTTTATTTTGGTTAATGTTACCATATTTCAAATGTAAGAACATTACTGCCCAGATTATTTCAGTTACATTCCCAGTCAGTGTCATTGCTAGACTCAGGGCTGCCCAGAATAAGGGCTAAGATGTAAGCTGTTCCTTCTTTTCTTTCACACACAGTATGATCTGAACTTCATGTAGGACTGTTCACATGAACAAATAGTTGGCAAGGTGAATCAGGGTTGAAAAATCTTGCCTTAAAGCTTAATCAAGAGACGTATCAGATGAGTTCTCTAAAGATGAATGAACAATGTTATCATTTTATTAAGACAAATACTACTTTGGTCTATAGAATAAACAAGCTTCCTCTCAGTCCTGTCATATGATATTCATGCTGGAATTCACTTGAACAAGAGTGCATTCATTTCATAATAAATAACTAGTGGTTATACAACACCTTTGACCGCAAAGCCTTCTAAAGGCTGTGTTGTGTTACAAAAAAAAAAAAAAAAATCCAGAAAAGAGTGAGGTGTAAGTTTACTAATGTGAGTAGAGTGCAAACAGATGACAGACATTTCACAAGCAAAAGGCCAACTTTATCAGAGAAGTTATTTTTTGCCCATTATTTGCTTGAAGCAAACAAACACTCTCAGTGCATTGACAGGGAAACTGAGTCACAACACATAGTTGACCAACAGTCACAGAAACTGTTGTTGTTGGAGCTGGCTTTAAAACTCAGGAGCTCCTGTGCTCCAGCCCTTTGTTCACAAACTTCCTTTCCTGTGTGGACTGCATGAAAACAAACAACAGTTTTAATCAACTTTTTTTTTTGGCCAGGGACAAAAAAAAAAGGGAGGAATGCATTTATCAGGCTTTGAAAATGCTGAAATTCACTGCAGCATATTGAAAAGGGCTTAGAGCTCAGGGAACTATTGACCTGAATCTGTTTCTAGGAATCTGCAGAACAAGTTTGTTCTTCTGGTTATTAAATTTATTGTTTGGATGACTATAAGCATATTCATGGAAAACATAAGTAAATCATGAAAGTCTTATGGTAGTTACCATGAATAGTCATTCATCGGAAGCATCATCTGGCAAGTACGTTCATCATTCATGACTCCAGCATTGTTGTTGCACAACCAGATAGTACAAACAAACCCGTATAGCCGAAATTACATGTTGTTTACCACTAATAGTACACAGTGAATAATGCTGAAGTGCTCTCCTGGCAGACTCTCTGCAGAGTGGGATATGTCCGTCTAAATCATGAGGTTAAACCCTCAGAGTTGCAGACAGACGGGGAGTGTTCCTGAATGACTGGCAAACAGGAAAAAAACAGCTAACAGTCACTGAGGCAAGGATTTGTGATACCTTATGTGATATCACTTGCTCTTTCATCTGTATCTTTTTTTTCTAGATGTGAGCAAACTTAGCCCACATTCCTCATAAAATACTTACATTTTTGAAGCATGAAGTTGTCAGGCTAATACAGGTCTAACAGCTCCATAGCAGTCTATGGCTATGGTTGGATCAAACAGAATTTTAAAAGAGTTTGGATTTAGCATGTTTGAAGCTGAATCTTTCAAGGTGCCTTTAAAATTATCTAGAAAGTCACAGACACCATTAAAACCGGTGTATTTGAGGCTGTGTTCTATATGTGCGCACTTGTGAAGGTTAGAGCTTGGATGGTAACACGTTCAGCTTACTAACACTAAGCTCGGTATGAATTCCCTATGCAGGTGTCTTTTTCATATATCTATTGAGGCTTATCTTACCTCACCCATGCTTGCCACCACTTTGGTCCTCTTACAATCATTTACACAACTGCAAAGTATGATTGAAATATCATCTCATCATATCCTAACAGTTCTATATATTATCTCTGCTCCAAAAATGAGGGCTCATAGGCCTAATCTCAGTGATGTGCTCTGCGTCTAAAGCATGCATGGGTCTTTAGGGACTTGAAGGGCAGAGGCATTTACAATCCTAGCAGATTCAGTCTGTGCCTTAACGTACCTAATCCAAAATTCTACCTTCTAATTTAAGAGATTTCTAAAAATGTGTTTTCCTTTTTCTGGAGCCAGTATTTGACAAAGTCTATTTTTTGCCTTTGTCAACAGTGTAATTCCCATATTGGTTTGCAAATCTATAGCAGCAGTATTTCTGGAGAAAAAAATATCCTGCTTTAATTCACACTATTTAAAATTGAAGTGAGCTGTGATGGTGCTAGTGCTGGTGATTATTTCAGGCGTATCTGCAGAGATAAACTGCCCAGCTGGAGCCATACATTCCTTTCTACAACAGAGATTTTTACTGTAATGCACCAAGACTGGCTCCTTCCTCTCTTTACCTCCTCATCTGCAGTTTTGGTATTTGCTTGTCCCTTAAACAATTAGCAGGAAGAGGTTTCTCCTTAACTGGATCTTTTTGTAGAGGTCCCTATCACTGATAATTTCCCATGAGAAGGTCCTAGAAATGGACCTTTCTTAGAACATGCTGTTATCACTGGGATTCGTTATATTTTGGAGTCAGTTTTAACATAGTGACGGCACAAGACCCAGCTGCCTGAGGAAATGGTACTGGTCACTGGTGAGCTTGTCTCCTGAACTAATGCTGATCTGCCAGACTATTGCTGCTCTAGTGTCCATCCCAGGAAAAAATCAGACTGTTTTCCCTTTCAGCTCTGGAGACTTTCTACATCTCAGGTGCCATTAAACCAGCTTTACTTTTTCTGTTCTAAAAATGGAGCTTGTTCTGTACTCTTAAGGCTTGATCAAGTGGTTTTTAATCGATGGAAAACTTTTCATTTACCGCAATGGCCTTTGATTTATTCTCCATTTCCCTTCAACTCCTGTACTATTGGAGCTGGTCAATTTTAGCCTTTTTTGGGGGGATAAGGATTTGTTTTTATGCCAGTCACTTCACCCATAACAAATCTCCATCTCTCCCATTGGAAGAAAGCCAGCCTAGATCCTTGTCTAGCCATTCAAAATCAATACCAGATTTTTAGCTTACAACCCTTATATAGAGCATGTGGACTTTGGGACATTGAGTTTGGGGGAGGAGGTGTGACAAACAGTGCTTAAAAACAGGTGGGTTTGTGTTTTGCTGAGACATATGCTGTTATTCACCCCAAGGAGAAAGGGAAGGCAGCAGAGAAGGAGGGGAAGTTTGGCCCATATGGGAGGGTAAGGGGAAGTGGGAGAACTGAAGTAAATGTAATCAGTAGCATTGTATGGCAGTTTATAACCTGAATCCAAGAAACACAGCAAGCATTCAGTTACTTGATTTGGCTGAGAGTCAGTGAAAGGGATGTTACTTAGAGTTTTGAAGAATTTGGCAGCAGAACAACTACATGTGAATGATGTTGCAAGGGAGGATGCAGTACCGAGACAAAGATTTCATACTTGGCTCCAGACTCACAAGATTTGGATATCTCCAATACAAACACCAAGACACTAACAGGAAAGATCAAACACACCCAATGAATTTTTATTACCTTATAAACATTGAGAAAAACTGTCTAGCCAGCTGCGCTGCTCATCTGCCCCGAGGCACATGAGAAGTTGGAAATCAAAATCTGAATTTTCTCCTCTTGAAAAATTCCACCTTAAAGTACTTCTCTGAAAAGTTAGTATTGACACTGTTTTTCTCCAGTTTCCCGTGCTGCAGGTCATTTACCACATCCCTCTGCAGTGCTGCAGACTCGTTGCCCGCTGACCCTGGTTTCCCGTCGAGCTGTGACTTGAGCTGTGCCCCTGCGCCCCGGCTCCGGCAGCATGGGTGGACACGTGCCCTGACTGCGGCCCCGTACCTTTAGTGAAATCAGTCTGCTATAGCATTAACCTCCAGAAGTTAGGATTTTGGTGGTAGAGTCCCCAAGGGACCTTTAAGCCTCCTACCTCCTCAATAAAGCACGGGACATATGCCAAACTAATATACCTTATCTGTGCTGCTGTAATGAAACCACTGTGTTCTTCTTACTGTTTAAGGAAAATATGGTCAGGCTTCAACTCCACTTTGGTTAAGTCACTTTTCTCACACCTCAACTCCCCAGCTGGAAAATGGGGCCTACTCTCTTCCTTTTACACATTGACAACAAAGAGTAAGTCTCAATAATAATGTAGATTGCATTTTCAAAGCAAAACAGCATAATAACCACAGCAAAGATGTACACACGTTTGCAGAGTCTATCAAAACCAGGGATTATATGGTTTGGTTTTTTGCAAGCTGATGAAGACAGGGGGTAAGAAAAAACCAATGTGCTATGGGTAAGAAATCTTGAAATTTAGGTATGACAAAGTGTTCTCAGCAGCTGTCTGTAATGATCATGATGTGTTCGGTTATGGTAAATGCGGTGGAGTTGTCATATGTGTCAGACCGGCAATGACATCATGGTGAGATATGATACAGTGGCTGCCACTATTGCCTCAGGCTCTTCTTGTCTGAGCCTTACTTTGCCTCCAACAACTCCTACTCTTTTTCCTTCAACCTCCCACAGGTGGAGAAAGAAGAGGGGAATAACTTCTTAAACTCAGTGTTCCGTAAATGATGATTGCCTCTTGTTAGAGGTGGGGGACTGGAAAAAGAAGATTGGAACATCATGTTGTCCATGTTCTACAAGCTAAAAAAGAAAAAAGAATTAAAATGTGAGAATAGTCTAAAGAATACTTTCCAAAACAGAAAGATATGATCCAGAAAAATCCGTTATGAGTACCAGCACTCCATTCCTATATACTCGCATGGCAGGGACACTTTTTGCTGTTACATGAACTGGCACTCCCTAGCAATGCCATACTTTGCTGGGTAATTTATGAATGGTATTTCTAAATGACACACTGGCATTTTTGGAGATGTTTTGTTCGTGGTTCCCTGTGTTCTGGGTGAGGTGCAAGCAGGTGTAGCCCAGTGAGATTGGCTATATGGGCAGATGCTCTGAAGTCTGCTTTCATTTAGGAACAAAAGACAGGCTGAAGTTAGGGGGGAGGGAATACACATTGCAGCTGTGCCAAATATCTAATACATAACATTAACATGGGCAAAAGAGGAGAGGAAATGTAAATGTGGGGAAGGGAGGCATCTCTAGGGAAAAGGCACATTAAAAAAGAGTAAGAAGAACCCAAGATATTCTTGATTTGAAGGTCCATAGCGTAGCAGCCTGCTGAGAGGAACTGAAAGAGCCTCTTTTGTAATAACGGGGGCTTTGGGTGTTGCACAACCAGCTAAGAAGCGTCCTGGGGCATCCACGAGACTTCTCTGGATAAATATAGAGGAGGAGGCGGCAGCTGTTGAACACTATCTCAAGGTTTACAGAGAGAACACAAAGGTAGCTTTTGGTGCTCAGACTACTAACCTGGTGAAAATAACAGTATTTTCCGGAGTCTGGGAACTGATGCTACGACAGTGCTGGGGACAGGGGACGAAGTCTCTCTCTGCTCCTGGGTTTTGCCCTGTCAACATCTGCTCTTCCTCCCATTGCCTGACAGGCCTGGGAAACAGAAGGGACTTGGGGCTGGGTCTGCAGGTACAATTCCAGTGTAGGGATCGTGCTTGCTCTGGGAACTTCTGTCTGCTGCGAAGACAGAAGTGAAACTTGCCCTCGTTTCACTGGGCACATTTATTTTAGTCCAAAAGTTACCCTGTTCCACATGCTGTATCCTCTTGTTTTATTCCTTTAAGTTTTTTGCGTTAGGAATAAAATTCGATACGAAAGAAGAAAACCCAGCAAATCTGAAATGAAAAATTCATGTCCATATATGTCCACACACACAATTTCCTATGTCCTGTCCTTTATAACAGAATGGCTGCCCAAGTTTTCAGAAGTCTGATACAGCACAAGTTTGACTGAAGACCTACTTTCAACGTAAGCTGAACAGCAAGGGCTTACACTGAGTCGAACAGGAGCTACAAGCACCTGACACTCCTGAACGTCAGGCCCAGAACTCACAAAGTACTGTAAAATATCCCGTTACTTTTAGGAAAATAAAAACAGTGATCATCAGGCTTTGGACTTTTCCAGAATTTTCCTCTGCCTGAGTAGCAGTCAAGAAGTGGGAAAGGTAAAAAATGCACCATTGCAGAGTTCAAAATATTTGCTTTCGCAAGTTGTTATAGGAAGGCATCTGTATTACCTTAGCACTGAATTATAATTGCTTTGTCCCTTAGTGGCTGGATGTCTTGAATGAGGGTAGCAATATTAATAGTACTGGTTGTAATTGGACCTTCTCCTTCAGCGTAGGGGATAGAATTACAAGGCCAAGCTTTGCCCTCATTTAATTTCATAAAGCCTGACTGAAGATGTTGAGTGGTACTGTGGTCTGACTGAGAAATTAGTGTCACTGATGCCTTGCAGTACCGATTCGATGTATCATCATCTAAGACAGGCTTATTCTGCTATACTTCATAGGCTACAAACACATTGCAAGGATTCCTGCTAGGGGTTACCTCCTGCATTCCCAAAGGATTTCCAAGGATCACAGCCCAGGAAGAATTTAGAGATGATTTTATTGAACGGTTTTCCTATTTGTTCCAGTGGAGACACATAGGTTGCTGTCTATGCAGGGAGGTGGTGTTACAGCCCCTTACAATTAGGGCTGTCTTGATAGGGAAGTACTGGTTTTCTATCCTAAGGCTTGAGAAGGTGTATCTGTTATTCTCAGCAGGTAAAAACTGTGTACAAGCTAACACTGGTATACTCACTAGAATCTTGTAACTGGTGCAAATGAATATTTGATGGTGGATTTACTGGAATACTATAACTTGAGACTTGGGAGGGGTGGCAGCAAGTTATTTATGCCGTTTCGTGACAATGAGGAATTGTTGATGTCAGTCGGAGCAGAGCAAAATTCAGACATAGTGAAAGTTGTTGGGTAGAGCACAACCCCACAGCGTTCAGCCCACAAAGCTCGTTGATTAGATTTGGTTCATGTAGAAACAGAACAAATTACTGCCTGATGGTATTTTCTATTTTGAGAAGAAAAGATGGCTCTATAACCTTTCAGGCTATGTCTAATTGGCCTCAGGGCTGACTCCTGGTCCTGAGACGAAGTCACATGGACTGGCTCATGTCCTGCCCTGTCTATAGCAGATTTGTCTTGAAGAAAACTAGCTGCAGAGAGCGAACAATGAAACAGTGTGGACAATCAGAGCTCCAGTGTTCAAGCTTCCTCTCCGGCTCTCCGTCACTTAGCACTGAAGAAATATCCTCAAAGTCCATTGCAGACTTCTTTTCTATGAAAGTGATCATTTGTTATAATGAGTTGCTAAAAGAAACTGGACAAGCTTATTAGAGTAAACTTCTTCCAATGAATATGTGGTAAGGGGGGGTCAAGCATTTTGTTATTAAGGGATCTCCACTGAGAGAAAATAACTCCAAGCTTTTGGTTAACAAGATTTTATGGTCCTCCAGCTCCTCTATTCTACTGGCTTAGTCCAAGCCCCCGTCACCTATGAATGAAAGCTTTAGGATAGTCCATGTGCAGTGGTGCTGTTGTCTTTATCATGGTCTGGTGTCCATACCATAGAGTCCAGAAGCACAATCACAACTACAGCTTTGCTGACATGGGAAGGTTCCAAAGTCCAAATGGATTTGTAGTGCAAGGACCCTAAAAAGTGTCAATTGAAGAATGATGACTGAGCAACTTGCAATGCTGATGTCTGCCTATCTTCCTAGTGCATATCACAAGAGTTGTGTTCTGTATCTCATTACGAGTATGAAGCCAGGTAGTTAAACTGAAAATCATCATTCACATTCTTCGTAATATTGACATAGGGGCAGAGTGAAGAAAAACAGACATATAAACACTGTACACATTTCCTTTGCACAGACAGACTTTTCTCTACAAATTACAAGCAATGTGTAATGTCTGAGCCACGGAGGGAGGAAACATAGTCTAGTTACATAAATGTTGGAGGCTTCTCTAGATGAAGCACTGTGGAACACTGGGGTCATTTAAAAGAAACAAAGAACATGAAAGAGTTCCCCTATACTTATACCAGATCTATCCTGGTGAAAAGACAAGGAAAGAAAATTAAAAACTACTCATTAAAAAAAATTATTTTCTGTAGCATTTTTCTGCTGCTCCAGAGGACAAAAATCAACCAGGTTGCTGCTTGACTTTTGGAAGGCTTATCGTAGAGCATATCGCTTGCCATAAGACTAGGTATTTTTAATTTCTGTACAAAGGCATAGATGCACTTTTATGAAATGGAACATAATCCTTTCTCATGCTAAAAACCCTTCAGTTTGATATAAATGATCTTCTTGCTTGTATGATGTACTGAAATCTTTCTGAAGTAATTAGGTAGTACTACATCACTTCGTCAGTTCTTTCCTTACCCACAGACAACCATACTATTTAAACTCCCTATCTGAACGGAACATGCTGCTACCGAGATCCTGTTACCTTTACTTCCAGATCTGTGTTACTTTGATCTTCAAAACGGTTCCCCACCTAACCTGGAAAAAACAACTGCATTGATGATTGGTTATTACTCATTGACTATTAACTCATGAGTAATTACTCATGAGAGAACTCATTTGACTTAATCGTGTCTTATAATTTGATGAAATGAGTACACATGTTTGCAGATCTGAGAGAAGCAGCATAACCTTTGCAACCCGGTGTCTGGGACACCATGGACTCTCCATGTGGAGCACCAAGTCAAGCCCCTGGTGCCAGACCATGCTGGCTTTAGGGCCCCAGTGACAGCAGATGATTTTGGTGAATATGGAGGCTATGACAAAATCAGTCCTTGGCTTCCTCACTGGGAAGTTTTTCTCCACATTGTTGTGAGATGAAGACAAAAAGGGGTGAAAGATGTGGTAAAGTTTTTTCAGCTCCGCACATGCATAAAGGTATGATTTGAAAAGCTGAATTTGCCAATTATTTTGAGTTTTTGTGGATTTTAGTCAGCAAATGATTTGAGAGATCGGGACTGGAATTAATTTTGAAAGCCATATCAAAGGACAAAATGAAGACTCTCTGTATAGGAAGATCTTTGAAAATGTAGGCGTTACACATTTCACCTCTGAATATTTTTTATCTCCTTTGAGACCAAAATGTTTTGTATGCATTTGGCAATTAAAGTGATGGGGTTGTGAAATAGCACTGATAATGTACTTTGAGAAAGTCAGTAGAGGAACTTTTCACAAGCAAGGGAGGAAAGAAAGAAAAGGCAGATCTGATAAGATTGCAGCGCATACCAGTGACAACCAGAGCTGCTCTGTATCAAGATGAGAGAGAAATAGCTGTGCTGATAAAAAGGAAATATTTGGTCACCGTCAGCTTCCCCAGAGCATCTACTAGCACAACAGACCTAATGAGTAAATCCACATTGGCAGTATGAGTCATTTCTCTCAGCTGCATGAACAGAGCTTAAAGACTGTGCGCTAGGCACCCCAGCCTCTCCTATTTCAAAGCAGCAGAGAATATTTTAGAGGAGCTGAATGGAATAATTATCTGATTGGGAAATAATACTCAAGGGACTGGTGTCTAGTAGGGTAAATTATGAATCGACACCAGATAACCCGCAGAGAGAGAGGCTGTTTGAATAAGAGCAATGCCGGCTTTGGAAAAGAAACTAAGAGATCAGCTGGCCTCTGTTCAGGCTACGGCTCAGCTACCGAAATGTCGTGTGCGATCGCAACCGCCGCTGGCTGTGAGGCTTTTGCTGGAACAGATATCAAAAAGAACTGTAGTGAATTGTAATGGCAAGGGGCGGTTGGCCTGGTCACGGAAAACATAGCAGGCCTCCAACTAAGTACAGAATTTACATAACCAGGTACTTAAGTTTAGGCAGAGAAGTAGCCATATAGAATTAAGGTATCTTTTGGATTATTTACAAGGATGGCATTAGCAAGGTAAAGACCATCTGTTTCTTTTTCCCACTCTCTCATTTTATTTGTTTCAGGGCTAGTGTTTGACAGCTTGGTTGAATCTACTGGCAAAAACCACCTACCCAACACTGGGAGCGATTGCATGTTCATATCTTAACATCTTTCAGAAAGACAGAAATGCTGAAAAAGCACTAGAGCAGGAATTGGATTAGTCTGACTTCATGGTATCCTGGGCCTGGTCTGGTCATGCTTGGAAATGATACTGAAGCTGCTCTTTATTTTTTTGTTTACGTGTTTGCTTCTTTAAGTAAATGCAGTATTTGGAGTAGTTTACAAGGAATCTAGAAAACTCTAGTATTAATCTATACAGGAGATGACTCAGAAAAGACCAAGTTACTCTGAGAAGGCTGCGTGCAAGTGAAAGCAGAGAACTTGAGATGATTGTTCATATTTTTTTCAGGCATTTGCTGAATTGTTATACCTAGCACAGGATACTTAAGTAAATGGATCTTGAACTTAATGTCCGAGTCAGTGATTCCCTATCTTACATAGTACTGACTTTACAGAAACTGGTTCACGTACCAGCTGCAACCTGCAACAAACTGTTTTGCCCCAATGGATGCTGATCTTTTTCAGCTTTGCTACCATCTTTATATTTTTACATATTTTCACAGTACCCCAGTCCTACTCCTCATGAATATGAAGCTAATTAAAAATAGAAGGGTCCTGGAGACAACACACATGCTTAATTCTACTTACTACATAGGAAATCCTATGATGTGAGATACAGAAGCAGAGTTTTGGAGGTCAGACTTAAAAATGAAAGCTGTCTTTTGCAAGCATAGTTCATGATGTGAACATTTTTTTTTTCTTCTCAGATGTGTACTTGGACCCATCCAGGCCAGACTCCTATGAATGCCTGGGGAGCTCCATTAACTTCACCAAAGCACAAATTCAGCTTGGCATGAGCTTCAACAAAATATTAGTAAGGGGATTTGTATGGAAAGTACTTGCTTCACTTTAATAACCCGTAAGGCAAGAACCATAGCGTTTTTTCTCACAGCTTCTTTACTACTGTATAAACTCATTCAGAAACTTAAATTATTTTGAGTGACGATGATTAAAGAACATTTTACAAAAGCCCCATGTGGCACACACTAGCCTTTTATAAAATAATGCAAAAATAATTAGCAGGAAGCAACTGAATACTTAAGAGAATTGTAGGAAATAGATCAGTAAAGTTATGAGGCTAAATTCATCCCCGGTGTAATTCCACTGACTTCATTCCATACGTAGATTCACAATAAGCACCTCAGCGCACCATGCACACGCTGGGAAGTGTCACTTTTAGGCTGACCCGTTCTGCCATGCCCCACTCCTGAGCTCTGTGCTGGGCTAGATCCTGTTGTCGTCTGCCAGGTTTATTCAGAGTAGTGGTGGTGTGGGTGTGCACATCTTCCCCAGGAACAAAAAGGTGTTATTGTCCTGTTAGAAAATGGAGGAAATTTTACCAGGATGTTACGCAGCCTCTTTGGGTTTCTAGGAGCCTTTACTAAGCAACAGCAGTGTGTGTGTATGTCTGTATGTCCATATGAAGGTCTATAGACACCAGCTGTGAAAGTACTTCCTCCCATTGATTACTTTATTGACTCCAGTGGTCTACTCAACTGTACGTATCTGCTGCAGGTAGTCAAATGCACCAAATGAAAAGAAAGCATTTTCGTGGGGGGGGGGGGGAAAGAAAAAAAAAGAGTTGCATTTAAAAATTTAAAACAAATATCTAAAACTTTCAGTTAATAATTTGTTTAATCTGCCTTGAGGGAAGACTAACAATTTGCTTTTTTGGCATCATATTCTGTTAGGGCGCATTAGGACTGGGTGTTGCTTGGCACACCATGGAGTTTGCGATCAAGTTCTGAAATGCTTCATTGCAAAACTCACAGAGGAAACATGTCTGTTGAGAGCCCGAGAGGGGGTGAGGGAAATGCTGGGCTATGGGAAAAGCACAGATTTATAGAAAAGAAGGAAATCATCATCTTTTTTTATGACTACATTTCATCCCAAATGTTTTTTCTCATTCACTGAAACAAGCTTTTCTCTTGGGTACCATGCCTGGCAGTGAGCAGTAGAGAGCAGTACGCCTGAATCGCAGCGGTTGATGCAGAAGAGATGAGCTGTGAGTCCTTCTGCCCCCTTTTCTACTTGACCTTCCACCATTCAATCCAAGCCAATTTTCCAGATTTCTGCTGAGGTTATTAATGTCAGTTCAT
This sequence comes from Cariama cristata, assembly GCF_000690535.1. Classification (NCBI taxonomy): domain Eukaryota; kingdom Metazoa; phylum Chordata; class Aves; order Cariamiformes; family Cariamidae; genus Cariama; species Cariama cristata. Next base: position 50,128 of record NW_009594066.1, on the reverse strand, counting down.
AATTGCTGCTCATAATTGAATAAGAGAAAAAAAAAAAAAAAAGGCATTTGTTATGTTGATGTTTTAACCACTTACTCTGAGACTCTCATCCTTGGCTTCTGGTTTCCACCCCCATTTCCATCCTCCGCAGCCCCCGATGCTGCTGTGTCCCCGCTCTCCCAGTCAGGTGCCACTCCCCACACTGGTCTTGCATGCACCATGGCCCAGCCCCAGCCTGGGGTTGGTTATAGAGAATCACACAGATGCCTCACTTAAGTACGAATACACGTATATAGTGAACATGTGTATTATGTCCTCAAATGCATCCTAAGTAGCATATTCATTATGCATATCAACATCACCTAAAACAGTTCCATGTTTGTTTATGGATTTACTTGCAAATCATTATGGTAATTCTTGACTATTTGCCCTCCACCCCCATTATTTTGACCATGGTGTACACTGTGGATGTCAGAGTACTTTCCTGCAGCTAGGCAGTTGTGCTCCAAGATTACAAGCACCTTCGTACGGCACACAGACCCTTCTTTTAATTTGCCCCTATATGACTTCTTTCTTCCCTCTCCTACAGAAAACAAACCCCCAAATTTCCCTCCCGCTCCCTACGAATAGAACCGATTTATCTAGCTGAGAAAAGACTTGAAAATAAAAGGACATGTGTCCCATGTGAAGATCTGTGTACGTATGTTTGAGCAGGAAAAAAGATTGCTTTCACAAGCAGCCATAACTGTGTCTCTGACATTTGATAAGGGAGAGATCTGTTTGTGTGCAGAATTCTAAAGCCATTTAATGATCAAAGAGCAATCCTGATTTTATCTTCCAGTACTTCCTCAGTGGTGATAAGATTAATTCTTTTAATGTTACGTTAGACTGCTCTAACCATAAATAGATGTGTAAAAATACAAACATGCTGCAAGACTTGGGAAAGAACAAGAATTACTTTGTCGGCCAGAGACAGAACACATTTAAAATACGTATTTTTTTCTTTTTTTTTTCCTTTGATTTTGAATCTTCATTAAATTTTTTAAATAAAAACATATAAAACTACAAAATTTTTGTTTACATAGAAACCATCAACTGTTTCCTTTTTTTTCCTTCTTCTTTTTATATCCTCCTTCTCTTTCATCAGTAGAATGCCATGCTGATTTCAAGATTTTCTGACATCTATTCTCTATCTTGCTGCTAATTCTGTCTGCCTTCTGCCTGATAGATGGGATGTTGGATGCGGGCCCTTCCCTGCAGGAACTCAGTTGGCACTTGCAAAGACGGCTGTCCCCAGCAGACGTCAATTCTGGAATGTGGCAGGGGATCCCCTTCCAGAAGTCAAGTGTGATGCCGGAAATGCTGGTAGCTATTAATACTGTCTGTATTTTTATGATGAAAAATTGGCAAGTGCAATGCTTTAAGACCCATTCCTACCCAAAGTGTTATTGTGGATGCTGGCATGAGACCAAGTGGGTGACTGAGTCTACTAAAACTAACCTTGCTCTCTCTTTTTTTTCCCCTCTATAAGTATAGTCATCAGAATAATTGAGGCACTGCCATAACTTAAAGAAAAAAAAAATGTGTTCTGGGAGCCTGATGACATAGTAAGACATGAAACTCAAGTCTGATATACTAAACCTCTGAGGAAAATTAAGTTTGTTGGTAATGTACAGTGTAAAATAGCAAACTTTTCTTCTGTCTCATACAAGGCAAAAATTGAAATCAGTAACTTTCATGACCTTTGTGACCTTCCTACAGGGTTACATGGTTGGATTGTTTAAAAAGTAGTTTTAAGTGTCTTTTTTGAAATAAATTCAAATTTTGCATGCATAATAATACAGTTGCATAAGTGAGAAAGAATTTACAAATGCATTGGTATGCACAGTGTAAGATCTGAAAATCTGAAAATTGGTATGCTAGTCTGCTTTTCAGCAGAGCTGTTTGGGCAGCTGCCTGAAGTGCCTGTTCTAGAAAGCACGACATTTAACTCTAATGATTCTTACATTCCTGCCATTTTTGTCCCCACAGTAGCACATCAAAGAGGCTCGTGGCATTTTGGATGTCAGGGTGAATACAGTATTTACTAACGAGAGCTATTCCTAGAGACATGTAGCCAGAGGGTAGGGAATTATGGGTCTGTCCTGTACTTGGATGGGAGACCATGAGGAAATCTGGATATAGGACAAACATTTACCCACAGGAATTAGGCAGAAACATTGCACCTAATTCCATTGTCACTGCTGAGCTGCGAGAACAGGAAAGAGGTGAAAGTAATGCCTAGAGATTACAAGTGGGTTAAGGGTTCTTTACTGAAAGATGTGATAACTTTAAGTCCTGGCTTTACAGAGTTAGATAAAAGCAGGGGGGAAGGATATCGGGGAAACTGAAATACATTACGATTAAGTTACTTTTGGAAGCAGAAGAACAGTCAGAGCTGGGATTACAGTAAAAATCTTCACATGCCTGAGTGAACAACAATTTCATTAGCCTGTGCTGCCACTTCATCAAGTACATCAAATACACTTCATCAGCTAACTCCCTGTTAGCAGCCGTAGCATGGGAGCTGATAAAGGCAATACCACTCTGTAATCCTCCTAGTTCTTTATTTTAAAACCAGAGGAACAAGGAGGCAGAGCTCTATCAGAAACCATTCAGTTCAACCTGCTCTTAAAATTATAATCATCTCCGGAACAAGCTATTTGCTTATTTTTGCTGCATGCTCTTCTGGACTCCATCCCCTCAGTGCCCACCACTGCCAGCCCGTGCTGCTAAGAGCCATCGACCAGCCTCATAGAGCAGAAGGCTTCTCTTTCCTTTCTCCTCTCTCCTGTCTTAGGCACAGGCTCGGAAGTCTGCACTCCTGGGCAAGGGAATGGGTGCCAGAGAGGCAAAAAGAGAGCAACAAACTACTCCAGATGAGCTCCCTGTGCAACCCTCTGGCTAACGTCTGATGTATAAATGAGCTGTCATGATTTAACCTTTTCATACACCCTTGGTGAGAACAGATGCTGATCTGATGATGACAGTTTAAAAATGAGTTAACAACACTGGAAAAGGGTGCAGGAACCATTCAGCAGCAAGAAGGCTGAGTTGCTGTGAGAATTGAGAAAGTACAAATCAGTTTACCAAAAAAAGCAGATTAAGAGATGTCTCAGTTAATGGTTATGAGAACGAGCATGGAAAAATTGGTTGCTAAAAAGATTATTGAATCTACTAGAGAAAAATGTAACAAGAGCTGATGTTTTGAAGCTCAAGCTGAGCAAATTCAAATAAAAAAGAGAGCACATATTTCTTAACAATGACTGTGATGTTAACATTTGAAAGAGGCTTCCAGGAGAAGCAATAAGTTATCTACTCTCAATATCTTTCTTGAAGATTAAGTTTTAATCAAGTGCAAATTATCGGCCTTGGTACAGGTAAAATATAATGGCCTGTGATACATGCAGACCCTGAAGTTCTTCCTAAAAGTAGATTACATGAATAAAGACATCGTATAAGTCTGTGATTATGTGATGGATTCATGGGACCCTCAAGTGAATCACTAAGACAGGAACTTGGCTGTGTAACCTGCTGGTTGGGACCTCCAGCCAGCTTTAGGAGATGGATCTGGCCCCATTCCACTAGAAAGTCCTGGGGAGAGAGAAATCCAGAGGACAGATCCTACCCAGATGTAGGCCATGGCTGCTAGACCTCACAGACACGTTCCTTTTTACACACTTTCCCACGGTTTCCCCAAGCTGCACAGGGCTCTTCAGCCGAAAGGGAGGGAGCTGTCATCCCTGCCCTCGGGGCAGTACGTAGCACAGCAGTGTAGACACACTTTTAAGATACAGAGGCTATGAGTCTGACTCCTGGCTTTAGACAAAGCTTCACATCAAGTCTCTGGTTCCCTGAATGGCTGTACTGACCAGTAAGTAATTATGTATAAGGGAATATTGCCATCAGCAGTTGTTTTCGTTAACAAAGTGGTGAGTTCCAGTTTGAGATCAAAATACCTGCATCAATGGTACCGTTACAGTCAGGGTAGATCTAATTGGCACAGTCTCACTGGAGCTGAGGGAGATATTCAGCTCACCAGCCTTTAGGGATGCAATTCAGTTGCCCACACAAGGCCATTTGGGATCCTCAGAGCATCTGAAAATGTCTGCAGAGGGCCGACAGAAATGACCTATGACTTTTAGGAGATCCTCATCTCCTGGAGTGGCAGCTAGAGGCCAGGGGAGATATCTCACAGCAACCAAAATAGCACTAGACGTCTACATCGGGGTAGCTCAGTCCATCGCTAGGTGTCAAATTTGGGTTAGTTAAACCACTCTCCTGTCTCTGTTGCCTAAATGTCTGCTGAGTATGATGGGAGTTTTGACGCCTCGCACACAAGCAGGCACCCACGTTTAGGGGTCTGAATCTGAAGCTGAATGCTACTCAGACGAACTGTAGCTCTGGTGCTCTGTGTTGGGGTCACCGGCTTAAGTCCATGCAGAGTGTAGCTCCTCGGGGATCGCAGGTTTTGCCTAAATACTAGACTGAGTGCCAGGCTCGTCACAGGTGGGTAATTGCACCCAAGTGACTAAACCTTGTGGTCCTGAGAGCTCCAAGGCTCAGTCTGGAGTTCCCCTGTGAGTTGTAAACATGACTGATGTAAAGCAATGCCAGCGGGAAGGCTTTCCAGGTCTGCTGTTTAGGATCAATATGCCTAAACTGTGCTGCAATCCCAGCTTGGATGGTCTGAATCTTGTCCTAAATGTCGTATTTATCTCTTTGAAATTACATAAAAATGTATATATGCTTTGGATTAACTAGGAATATATGTACAATAGGCAACTAACCAATGCTAAGACCACCATCTATGATGGGGAGAAATCTATTTCCATCGTCAATGAAGGAGAGATGTTTTCAAAAGCCTGTAAGGTGAAGCAAAGTTTCTTAATCACTGTCCTATTCTTGAGAATAGTTAACGATACCTTTAATGAGATCTGCCTTTGAATGTCTGGAACAGCCATGGTGTCCTTTTCAGCACACAATACTAAGGTGAGGGAATAGAATTGAAAGTTTACAACAGAAGTTTTCACTTGAGTCAAGGAAAGATGACTGAGGCAGATAAATGGGGTAATGAACCATTACTGACACTAACTTCCTCACGACAATAAAAACAGAAAAGTCTGGGTCTTCTACTGCGGACAGTTTTATTTGATACAATACTTACTACACAGTGACTGACGAGGTGGATAGAGAAAGCAATTATCACAGAGCCAGCTGGAAAGAGAGTTAGCAGTAAGCAAGGAAAAAAACCCAATGGCCATAATTTTAAGCCAGAAAATTCACATTTCTTATGTCCTACTATCTTAGTCCTTTCTTTTCTGCCTGCACTGGCATAGCTGATTCTGCTCCGCTAAAAAGCTTTGTACAATGCATATCCCAGCCCAGTTTGTTCTACCTGCATTCTTCAGCCATCTCTAAAAGCCCTACTGAAGCACAATGGTTTTTCAAGAAAAGTAGCAGAAGCAGAATTATTTGGACTGTCTTACAATGGGGAAGATGAGCTCTTGGTTTGCTGCCCTGCCCCTATTGCTATCACTGCCGCAATGAGTCCTGTCCCTGGGTAACCATGGCCTGGCTGAGAACAGGCAGAGCCCGGTGCTCCTCCCGCATTCCCGAAATCTTGTCCTTCCATGCCAGAGCTGCAGGGCTTGCACTGGAAACATGGATAACAGATGATGATCTATGCACGCCTCAGCTTCCCCCATGCTATACTCCTTCCTTCAGGGCAGTTTTGTTGGAGTTTTGTCCCACCTGTATTAGGGTGAGAAATGCAGGAGGAACTGAGTAAATGGGTGTGATGTGGTTAGCGGATGCAAACCCATGTCCTGTTTTACTTACCAGCGGTGATCTTCTTGCCTCTCGCCAGCGCAAACGCCTTCCCAGGGAGGCAAGGACTCAGCCCCAGAATGGATACTGCTGCACTATTTTCTGCTCTCTCAGACATCCTGTGTCTGAAGGCGCTCCTCCCTTTCTTCCTGGGGTGTTTAGAGGACAAATGCCTCCCAGGCAGGATCCATTTTTACTTCCGTGAGGTGGCTGTGAGAAAGGTATAGCAGAGTATTACAGTAGAGAGCTGGACAACGTGCTCTTTATTTCTAGAACAATGCAGCCTTTTTCTGAGTTGAACAAACACTTTACCCAGCAATACTATCCTTGGCAGTACTACAGAGTTCCCAGTTTCCATGGCCTAAGCAGGCAGATTAAGTTTCTCACCTGATTAATCACCCCAGTGACCCTCGTCCAACCCAGGTGTCTCTGCAGAATAAAACATCTTCACTTGCTGCAGTCACCAATGCTCTTTGCTGCTGCAAACTTTTTGAGAGTTTTGATAAAATCCTTTTATGTTGGATGTTCCCTTCCCAGTCACTGCTAAACCACTTATTTGAATCTATTTGTTCTCCAGATCAGTCTCACTGCTGCAGATCCCAGCTGTTCCCAGCATCCAAGCCAAGCTTGGCATGCTGCAGAACCGTCTCCTCTAGTTTTGTTTCTTGTCCCCCTCCCAGTGGCCTACCAAGTAGTCTAGAATTACCTTGGCCATTTACCCTGTCTTGGTTTTGGACTGACAACTGCTGTCTCAAGTGATACTTTGGTTGCTACAAACGAATCGTTTTTGTCCATCTGTATTTCATGCTTTCCACCTTCAGTGAGTGGAGGTGGTCTGTCGGATGTTTTCTTCAGACATGTCTCAGCCCAGTGGGAATTCAGTCTGTCCCAAGCCAGTGACACCGGGGCAGTGGGCTTTTCTTGCACTGCATAAAGGGGAATCTAGCTCTGCTTTTAAAGTTGAAGCATGGTGGGCAAATCTGGGGCGAAACTTTTTGAATGCAAATGACTTTCAGTTTGAACGCAGGGTTCAAGGTTACCCATATGGTACACGTTGCCTTTCCAGGGACAATTTGCTAAAACGTGAGAATTGAAACGCGTGGAAAGCTTTGCACAGTCTCTCCCTACCGATTACTGAAAATGTGTTCCTCTACTCAAGCCCCCTTTTTCAACGAGCTGTTTCCTGCCTCAAGTTCTGATGGTTATACCTTCCCTCACCGTTTTATGAATCTTTAAACAATTTTTTCTCCTCTGATTACACTTTAAAAGCAGAGCTAGAGTTGTAAAGCGTGAGGGGCACCAGGTACAAACCACCCCTCTCTAAACATCCCTCCTTCCTACCAAGGTAGAGGAAAACTTTAAGGGCTTCTGCTCCCTTGGGCATCTTTGATGTTGAGGTGGAGCTCATTTGTCCTCCCTCCTCCCAGCGATGGAGGCCACATCAGGCCCCCTTCCCCTCATGCACAGAGGCCGCTCTAGAGAAGATGTATCCCAGGGAGGGTCGCAGAGAGAAGCTGCTTTTGTATTCCCTGGCTAGGGCTAACTGGCAGAGGTCAAAGCAGTACCATTGATCACCCTGTCATGGGATGGATGGTGATATCCACTCTTTTCGGTGATTACTGTTGCATCTGCCTCCTTATATCAACTCAAAAGCAGCCGAAACGTCATGTCAGCCAGTAATTTATTGAGAGCTGCAAGCTAATTCACCCTATTAATAAAGCACACTGGTTGACATGATGAGCATGAGGCCGTGGTAAACAACTGAAGTCTCCTGACAGATGAATGGATGAGACTGGTCTCACTGGACATCTATCAACATCTCTCTTCCTCAGCCTCGCTCACCCCTCGTCGCAGGGCTGCTTCCTCCTCCCAAGGGGTTTCCTTCCAGTGCCGCCTGTTTGCTGCTGGAGCCAATCCTCCGTTTCCAGGCTGCTGCTCTGGTGTTTCTCACTGCCGTTGGTGGGGTGGGCGGTGGGATTTCTGTCGGTATGGAAGGGCTATCGGGAGCCTTCCCAAACTCTTGGGAAACACAGAAATTGCAGACGCCTGTGTGCTGCTTCAGCATCTTCTCTTTCTCCTGTGGGATAGGGAAAAAGGGCTGGTTATGACGTACAGCTGCGGGATGAAAGGAACGAGTGTGGGATCCCCCATTCGTTTCACGGCATATGACATTTATTTCATTACTCCCTTCTTTGGCTAAAGAAGTCCGTTGTAAAAACAAACATTAAGGCTTTGAGAACGCCTGCCTCCAGCTGCATCAGGGTGCTTGGTGGCACCCTCTTAACACCCTGCACTGGATCTAGGAAGAAATGTCCGCTGTGGGAAGTCTTATCTGAGACGTAGCGTTTTTTAGCGTGACTATAAAGAGGAACTTGTGCAAACCGGACGTCTCGGGCTCTCTCCCCACCATCCTGCGACTTGCTGAAGAGGCTCTGTGAAAGTGATCCTTATCTGCAGCCTGGCAACTGTATGTGGGTCTTTGTGCAGCCCCACAACCTGCTGGCCTGTAGATATTGTAGGAGTCCTTTCCTATGAGTACGATATGTGCCAGTCCCAAAAGAATGTTTTCCCTGATGCTACTTTGAATTAATTTTATTGCTTGACGACATTAAGCAGAAAATAATAAGTTTCCTTAAAAATGTGGATTTTCAAGAATGGGGCAATACTTCAGAAAGACCATCCATCCGCAGTATTCTTTCTTTCCAGTTCACATTTTATCTTAAAACTGTCTTTAAAGCTGGCAAGAGAACATGAGGGAGGAGGTCACTGGTAGATAGATGATATCAAAGTTGGCTAGCTTATCTACCTTGAAAGGTATCTTGTAGCTATACTAAAATAATACACAATAAATTGTGTTTTAGTAACCCAAACAGGCCCCTCCCCATCAAATTTCTCTGGCAGAAGAGCAGAAATAGTTGCAAGCTGCTCTGCCAAAATGCTAATTACTCCCTAGGGAATCATCCAGTTATGCACAAACATGTGGCTGTTTATGTCTTCTGCATAATGCATATAACTTAACTAGTGCACCTTTTTTTTTTCCTTGAACAGGAGATCTGCATATCTGAGTTAATATTATGTCAGCTGCACTTCCAGAAGTTGCAGAAGAAAGAAACAAATGAACGTTTGTTACAGGAATGCACAGAAGTCAGCCATGGATTCCAAATTACAAAAAAATGCCATGCCTTCTCTGTGTAGCAGCCACATAGATCTTTTTGTCTTTTAACAGCTTGCAGGTTCTCGGGGCACTGCGATTTAAGTCCAACGCGGGCTCACTACCAGCCTCGAACACAGGCGGAATGGGTGACGGAGTGAAGAGATGCTCTTCTTTCACTCCTTGCTAAAGGTAATTTGAGGGAATGGGAGTTTCTGTGGGGGAGACTATGTGATGCAAGAACAGTCTAAAAATATTTCTTTTTGCTTCCATAGCAACTCCCATGCCAGCATCTCTTTGAATTCATTAATTCATTCTTCCAGCCCTCTTTGTGGGCTTTGTCCAGTTTGCAGAGGTGCAAAGTGATGTTTACAGCTGGTGTTTACAGCTGTGTGTCTGCAGCCTCTTCTGGCAGAGGACATATCCTCTTCTCCGCTGGCAGCAGCCCTTGGGAGGGGAAAGGGGGATGACCCTGACCCCACGCCCGGAGCCAAAGGACAGCAATTGCCCTCTGCAAACTGCTGTCTCCTTTGCGCTCTGGCTCCTGCTCCAGCTGACCCAACAACATCAGAAGGGAGGCCCTGGCAGCCCTCATCTCATGGTACAGTGCTGTAAAAGCAGGCTTGCTCACTTTTTATTGCTATCTCTTCGGTGACATAACAGTGCAATTCTGAAATTTATACTTGCAAACACTGATTTCAATAAAATACCTTTGCTTAGCTCTGTGAGGGAAGGAGGCAGAAAAGGCGTGTAAGGCTGTCTGAATTGATTTTTTTTTTTTTTTTTTTTTTTTTGGTCCTGAAGGAAAATTGTTTGAGCTATTTACATGGCTCTGTTGAACATTTCCAGGTCAGCTGGATTTGAGGGAGAGATGGAAATGAAGTGCATTTTGCTGTAGAAATCTGTCTTCTGCTTTGTGGCTGTAAAGAACACTCTTTAGACCCAACAGCTCTTCTTTTGAGTGGGATTTGCAACATGATGACTGAGCAGCATGGACCAGTGGGTAGGGCAGGGGTCTGGGAGTGTCTACTCCTTGTCATGTCCCCAGTTCCTTGCAGTCACATCTTTCTGCCTTGTGTCTGATGGCAGCAAGGACACAGTACATCTCCTTCTTTATAAGTTATAAGCAGACCCTTGAGTGAAAAGTGCTCTAACAAGAAAGGTTTTATTGCTTTTCAGAGGATTTTTTTTTTTCTGGAAAAATTATATTATTTTAGAGAATGTGTGGGTGTTCCTGGAAATTCAGCAAGGGTGAATACTGATCTCATCCCTATGAGGACCCCTGCAAAGCTTCTGTGTTACAGGTGAACAGTTGGAAGCAATGTTGGGTGAGCAGTTGGTCATGTTAGCACAGGTCATGCTTCCCTGGGATATGGAGGGTGAAAAGAGTGGCAGCGTGCCCATCCTTCCGCAGGCCACTGTGGACAAGTGCCTTGGGCTTGATACGGATTTGTGTGAGGAGCAGGATGGTAACTACAAGGTGAAAACCAGCCTGTTGGCAGTGGAGATGGTGGGAAGGTGCTGGCAGTGAAAGGTCCACAGAAGTCCGTGGGAGTAACTCTGAGACGAGAGCCCCACGGGGCTCCGGCGCTCTGACAGCCGGGACGCGTGGCCTCGGCCAGGCCCGGGGAGCAGGAGGAGCCACTCTCTGTGTCTTGAAACCCAGACCCACCACTCTTCGTTTCTAATCCCACACTTCTGACGTTCTTCTGTAGTGTTCTGAACTTTTCCTTCAGAGCCTTGACCGAAATCTTCCAGTTCCCCAATTCAACGTCTTCTCTGAGACCCCAGACTTTTATATCCTTCTTTGTCAAAGGAACAGAGATTCAGCTGATGTGGCCAAATTGCTGTTGGATGGTCCTTTCTGTTCCCCTTTTTTAGTCTTTTGTCACCCTTAGACTAGATTAAAAAGTTCATTTTGATCCTCTTATACTTTTGACTTCAGCCTTCAACCAAGAAATTCATTAAAATCAAAAGCCAACATAGCTATGTAAATCAACACCATTTCAAACTGTAATGTCATAAAATAAGATAACAGCAAACCACTCCGGAAGATGCCATTTTAACTAATTCAAAACAGCTGCTCTGCCATCTAGTGTCATTGAATAATGTAGGCTAAAACCCAGCTTCCACCCTAACTGCTGAAATACCTCTACCATAGACTTCTTTCCAGTAAGTCTTTAAGGTCTGGCATGTGCCTCTATCAGTGGGTGACAGAGGGAGGAATAGATCAGGAGTGTTTTCCATTCGGAAGCTCTCCCATGGCAATAAGGTGGATATAAGTTGTCCCTTACATAAAAGGACTGTTCCTGACCTGGAAATGTGAGCTGCAAAGCCAGGCACAGCTGAAGAACTGCTGACCTTCTGCCAGTGATTCGTTAGCTCTATGGAGCCCACATGACAAATTCTTTATTTTAGGCAGGAACGCAACAAGCTTGTCAGGAAAATTCAATCTTTTCAACCCTACCAGATGTTCAATTTGCCCCAGGTATTTTCTGCTTCACAGTATGAGGTCAGCTCCAGAAGTGCAAAATTGCCTAAATTAGGCCATAGAGGTCCGAATGCCAGTGATCTTCACTGGATGAAGGGAACAGACTGGAATTTGTTTGTTTGTTTGTTTGTTTTTAATGCTTCCTTTGTATGTTTGATATCCCCCCCCAATGAACTTACATTCATCAACGTCAGGGAATGGTTTGGTTTTTTAAAGAAGTTAATAATAAATAATAAGTGATAAATATCTTTGTCTATTTTAATGCCACATGTAGGTACTTAGAAATAATTCAGAAATCCTTGGGGGGGGGGGGGGGGCAAACACCATTCTTGCCAGGGAAATATGTGGAAATTAGGAGTTATTCATGTATTCTGCCTGTTTCTTACCAAACCAAATCTCCTTACTGAGAGGTTGTCCTGATAAATCTTTAGAAATTGACCTAATTTGCCAGAATAACTCCAAATTTGGATCAGTGCTCACAACTTCAATTGATAACAGATGTTTGGCTCCAGTTAAAGGATTTAAATCTTAAGTATGACTTTACACATCTCCTTCTGAAATGTCACAGCTCTTTGTACTCCTAACTAGAAGCCATGCCACAGCAAACCAATACTGTCAATAGCAGAGCTGAAAGAAAACACAGAAAGCACAAGACACTGCATTCCAGAAACAGTACAAATGTGGTTTGGGAAAGCTCATATTTGAGGCTACTAAAACCATGATATAAATACTGCAGCGCAGTAATGGTCTGCTTAATTTTGGAACTGATGAGAAATATTCCCTTAAATCGCTGCCTTTCTCACGCAAGCCCATGAGATTGCCACTTTATGGGGACATAAGTGCAACGAGGCAGAGCTGAGCTACGGTTACAGAAAGGTTTCCTTGAGTTTTTGAATTCCTAGCCCAAATAGATGTTCATCCTAAAATTAGGAGAAAAAAAGGAGAGGAAATCATTTGGGACTATAGACACTGATTTTATCGTACCATAACATCTCTAAAAGAAACATTCTTACAGCCCCTCTTGCTGGCAGGACCTCTGAATCCGTGCTTGTTCCCAAAGCACCCCGAGTCCAAAGTGCTGTAGAGGACTCTGGAGCCTCTTGGGGTGGCTCTGCCAAACATGCAGAACCTTATTGCACTGTAGGTGACAGAAGAGATCCGGGTTTTCCCTTTCCCACCAAAGCTGACCAAAAGACAACTTGGTTTTCAGGTGTTAAAAGACAGCCAGAGACCAGCAAGCTTGCTGCATGGGTGTTGTTTACTCTGATGTGCTCTAGTTCTCAGAATCAATAAATGATCCCCCTCTCACCAAAATTGAGTCACGTTTTGTTTTTATCACAATAGTCTCAGCTGCTACAAATAGCTGGCACTAATAATCTGTGGTTTAGACTGATTAGCATCCTATATCCCTTCATTTCTAAAATGGAATTTTAATCAGATTGTAATTCCTTGAAACCTCCACGTCAGTGAGTACTTCCCTTACTATTAATCAATTGAATTTTGCCCTCTATTAAGCTGCTTAAATCCACTTCACATTACTGATTGATAACTTCCATTGCCTCCAGCCCGTCGCTGACATACTGTGGGTTTTTTTTTAACTCCAGGGCCATGACACTATTATAAAACTGAGAAAAAAAGCAGACGTTTGCATTGCTGCTGTTGTGGCTTTTCAGCTTTCCCATTTTAAATCCCTGTTTTCTTCAGGGATTTGAAAGTGGGTCATAAATTCATTCCAAAGTGAAATCACTTTCATTGGTCTAATCATGCAAGTACTCAATGTCTCTTCTGGGAGGCTGGTTCTTAGTGTGGAAGTAGCTTAGCTCCTTCTGCTTAACCCCCCTGCATTCATATTTCCTGGCCTCTATGCTCGGTTTTTGTCCTTTTGTTTGGCTGGTTGCTTTTGGTGCTACTGTGCTGAAGCACAAATTTATTTTTAATAAAGAAGTTGGTAGGTCGTGACTCTCCAGTGCAGAAGGATAATAACAGTTTCAGCTAAGATGGAAAATGAAGTTATTTGACTTGAGATCAAATGCTTCCGATATTAATACATTGCAAACTGGTTTATTGGCAATGTGAAGAAGCTACATTAGCACCTCGGGTCATGAACGGCTGTAATGGTTTGTCAGGACAACACCACACGATTTGAGGGAACAATTCTGCAATCCTTGCCCAAGCCAAGGGGATTTAAATCTCTGGGACTGGGTCATAGTTCAACTGGCAACAAAGAAAGAAACACAAAACGTGCTTCTCAGGGCAGAGGGTTTTTTGGGTTAACTCAGAGTTCATGATGGAGGGCCCGATTCAGGCATGTCCTTTCTTAATGCCATTTCTTAGGTATTTGCTTTCCCTGAAGCAAAGTGGGTGCTTTGCGTGCTAATTTACCACAGTACATGTGTCATGTTTCAGTTTTAACCTGTAACATGTTCCAGCAATGATACGCCCGTGCATTGAGGTAGTTATCCGAAAGGCAGAGCCATGGACAGAAATACCTACAGTCTGGAACTTGGCCACCAGAAGAGACCAGAGGAAGATAAATCCTCAGAGCCCCAAGGAAGCACAGAAATCACCTTGAAAGAGTAAGCTGAGTTCTCCTCAGGTCTTGCTACTGATGTAAAAAGGAAAAAAAACAAACCCCACAAACCCAGGCATTTCCATTATGATTACTACTGCTAAACCTAATTAACTCTCAGTATGTGCCAGACATAGCAGACCTGATTAAAGTCTCCTGTTCTGGTGTTAAAAGGTAATCCAAGGCCTTTAAGCTTTTATTCAGATGCCTATGATTTCGCTAGAGCACCTGCTGTATAGCCTATGCTAATTAGAATTTTTGAATTAAAATGGTCTACATTGCCCGTTTATGGGACAAAAGAGGAAGGAAGGACATTTTGCCACTAGCTGACTGCCAGTGGCAGCTCCTGAAGGAGGGGAATTCTGCTGCTGTCTGCAAGAGCTTAGGATATTTCTTTCTTAATCACCTCTTTTGGAGATTAACTTCACCTGCGTTTCACTTCTACGTATTTGTTCCGTAGCTTGCTCTGTGTTGTTCGGGCTGCTGGAAGACTGCCGTTTGTGGTTAAAGGTATGTTTTGGTTCCAGCTGGGAGCAGTTTTTGTTGCTGCAGTGGAGTTCTTCCAAATTCGGAGCAAAATTTTTTTAAGTAAAAGAAATCCTTTGTTTTTTTTTCTGAGACATTCCACTTTGCACCAGAGCAGACTCAGAGCGACTGTGATGACCTTGGTGGTATCATAGACGGTGGTTCTGACAGCAGAGCTAGCAGCGCAAGGCGTTGTGTAGTGGGAAGTGACTGTGTCCTGAGCTAATCAAAGTCTGCAATGTAACACATGATCCGGATTTGATTATAGTTCATTATCTCAAAGGCTTTAATGTTGGGAAGGAGAAAGGCAGCTTGCTTGCTTTTATTTTGAAGCAGTTCCATAATTTACAGTAGGTTCCGAGCCTAGTTATTAGGAAAAGACACATAGTACTTTTTGGTACTTTATGTTTGCTAGAACTCGTGAAGTTTCCCTATGTTTGTCTATGAAGATTTACCTAATGCAGTCCTCTAATAACCAGCACATGTCCTCATTTGTTTCAGGGGAAGTCCTTTCCACTTCTGTTGACATTGCAGCCTCCTGTGAACCACTGAGTGAGGAGGTGGAGAATCAGGGGTCCCATTTATAGCTTTCTAAGTCAATAGAAA